>NW_007248496.1:920999-931142 GCF_000164805.1 Carlito syrichta
CCCCCACCCCCCTTCCCAGTGGGGGGGGGGAAACACCTGGGAATAACTTTGTCAGAGCTCATCAAGAAAGAAAAAGAAAGGAGGTAAAGAAAGTCCCTCAATACAACAAGTTGTCTCAAATCGTCACAGTGATACAGACTTATCAGAAACCAATGAAACAATACAAATTAAATACTAATAAAATAAATACTATGGAAGACAGAAGAACACAGGGGAATGGAGCGGGACGCTCAGAGATTTGGGCTTTTCTCATTTCTCCTTGGGACAGGCCAAGGCCACCCAGGGCCCAGGTTTGGTCTTGGTCATACAAGGAGGCCAGTCCAAGGGACCCTGGCGCCACCTCCCACCACCCCTGGGACCTCATGTCCTCAGACGTGGATTTCAACTTTCCACCCCCATCACCAACCACAACAACAATGACGACGACAGGGAGATGAGAACTAACTGTAACAAAAAAAACGAAAAAAGTCCAGTCACTAATGCTGGCATTGGATAAGGCGGCTTCTTGTTGGTCCGTATTATTGCCTCATTCTGCAGTCTGGTGCTCGGTGGGGGAAAGACATGGGAGGTGGGGGAGGGTGAACTTGGGAGGAAAAAGAAGAAAAAGGAGGGGCTGTTTTTCCCGGTCAACTGTTCCAAGGCTGGAATTCCACCTCGGACCCTAGGAGCCGAAGTAGGTCTGGCTCGTACCGCACCAGCTCCACAGTCTCTGAGGAGCCTGGGGGGGATCTGTCGTCCAAGCCTCCAGGGCTCTCAGCAAGGGTCAGCAGCTGACTGGAGGCCACCTGCCGGTAGAACTCGGCCTTGGGCAAGGTGGCAATTTCAAAGTGCGGGAACCGGGCCTGAAAGATCCTGGAGGAAAGCTTCAGCCTCTTCAGGACATCCGCAAAGAGGAACCAGTTGCAGGGCCTGAAAGGCAAGGATGAGAGTTAGGGAAGGCGGCTGGGGGAAGCAGTGGGGGGCTGACTGGGAGCATTGTGCACAGCCCCTGATGGCTGCAACCACCTGAACCTCCCACTGTGACTTGCTGCCAGTGTGGCTACCCACCCCCCAACTAAACCACAGGCTCCTTAGTGGAGCTGAGGCAAATATTTTCTCCTGTCTCCTGCATGGCCTGACCCGGCTTTCAGCTAAACGGTGAGCACTCAATCCACGGCCTACCTCTTAAAAAAAAAAAAAAAAAGGAAAGAAAAGCGAGCAGGAGGAAAATGGGCCTTCTAGAACCAAAAACTCTTAGCAGGCTTCCCCGGGATTTAGCCTGCACCCCTGTGACCTGGGATTTGCCATCTGCTGGGACCAGTCCTTCCCCCAGCCCCCACCCCTGCCAGCCCGGGCTGGCGTCCCTCTCCTGTTCTCACTCCTGCTTCCCCGAGATCTTCCCCAGCAGAGGGGGAGCCGTGGAGAAAGGCCTAAACTGCGGGTAATCCAAAAGGCATTTCTCTTTGGCTCTGGAATGCATTAGACAAGTTTTTTTCTCCAGCGGCAGCACCATCGTTTCTGCAGGGCCAGAGCTCACATTACAGTGAGTCTGACTTTGCTGAGCACACCCGACTGGGCGGCAGGCTGGGGACAGCTGGGAGGGGTGCTGGAGAGGCAGGTCCTGGGCCAAACGCTTACATTGACTCAACGTGCAAGAAACGCTGCCTCCCCGTGTTAGCAGTCCCAGTTCACAGGGTTTTCCTTCCTCACCATGCCACTGTCCCAGTTCCAGCCTTCACCACTGGTGGCCTGGGCTCTGTTGTGTCAGCCTCCTCTCTGGTTGCCCTATGCCAAGTCACTCTTCTGCACTCCCACTCACACTCATTGGATTTTCTGTTAGCATTAGAGTTTTCTAAAAAGAAAAGCTGACCTTCCACTCCCTCCCTAAACAGCTTTAGATGAATCCCCAGTGCCTCTAGAAACAACTCCAAATTCTTTAACATGATATAAGACCTTCTAAATATGACCCTATTCAACCTCTTCAGCCCAATCTCCACCCAATCTCTCTCTCTCTCTCTCTCTCTCTCTCTCTCACACACACACACACACACACACACACACACACTGTATTCCCTATCCCACCAAGTGCCAGCAACATAAAACTACTACTACTTTCTGAACTTGTATGTCTCAGTGCCTTGCTCTCCATCCTTCTTCCCGGACCAGCTCAGAAAGATGCTGAAACAGCTTAGAAAGATGCTGAAACAGCTCAGAAAGTCTGCAAAAAGTTCCCCCAGGGTAACCGATTGCTCCTCTGTCTTTCATGGCTTTGTGGCACTTGGTTAAGACCCCTAGTATAATATTTCTAACAGCCCATTTCTGAAAGAATGCAAAAGAAATTCTCAATGGCAATGAGAATTCAAGGTGGACTGGAACTTTTTTCATTTGACACATTGCAGAACTGTTTGAGTTTTTTACAGTAATAAATTTGTTTAGGGTAGTTTGTGTTTTATTAGAGTTAATGATATACTTGTCTGTCTACTCCACTAGACCGTGGGTTCTTTGAAGGCCAGAGCTGTGTTCTGGTCTTCAGGGTTTGACCTGGTGCAGCTGTTTAAGACATGTTTATAGAATCAAGTGCTCTGTACAGTGCCTAAAACATCAGCCCAAACCCACAATCCCTACTCCTAAAATACAACATTTCTCCCAAATGACGGCAAACTCTTATCTCACGTGATTAGGGAATGGAGTGCTCTGGGTTAAGAAAACAGGACTATGGATATCATGCACTTGGACTATCACTTCCAAAGATGGGGGGGAACACCCCTCAGAACATTCACACTGGAGTGATCAGAATTCAGTCTTGCTTTGATGATTCAGAAGGCCTTTCTGAACCTCACAGGGCCCCAGAGTCATCATTCTACACCACTACCACCCCCCACTTCTTGAAGAAGAAACATCTTCACTTTGTGCTGCAGCTGTGGGGAAGGACAGCTTCAGAACACGCACTGGAGGATGTAACGTCACAAACACCAGCTATGCCGGCACTGAGCTCTGGGCTGATGACGCGCCTGCCGCCTGGTTCGCTGAGTGGCACACTGCCTTGGTGGCCTGTGTTCTGCCTGTACCTAAAGCAGGCTACCCTGGTCCTTTTACTGCCTGGGGCCCAAGATCCTGTTTCAGAGAGGGAGGTGCTGAATACTTTGGAGGAATTAATTAACTGTGCAATACTATATCCCAGAGGCCCCACCCCGCCCTCGGGGATCAGTTTATGCCCAGAAGAATAAGGACCAAAAGCCCCTGAAACTTGATCCCTACTAGTGTCATTATATAGGCTATTTTTACTCTTATCAGGCCATGGGGGAAGGGATGTAAAGAAACAGTGGTCTAATGGTTAGAGCTGTAGACAGAGGATCTCACTTGAGTGGTCTAATGGTTAGAGCTGGTAGACAGAGGACTTCACTTGAATGGTTCCTAATCCACTGTCCACCTGGATCCCTACCTGTGCCCTTCAAGCTAGGGTCTAAATAGGGTCTGCTATTTCTTGAATAGACACCAAAGAAAAACTGTCCTTAAAATTGTTTGCAAAGGAATTTAAAAACGTGAGGACACCGATAGGATGGGACTATTATAAGAGGCTAAGAACAAAGGGCAATCTGGCCAGATGCAGTTGCCCACTCCTGGAATCCCAGCATTTTGGGAGGCCAAGGCGGGAGGATTGCTTGAGCCCAGGAGTTCAAGACCAGCCTAGGCAATACAGTGAGACCTCGTCTCTATTTTTTTTAAAGGGCATTTCATCCCACATTCTCATTCTCTCAACCAGCACTTCTACATGCCAACGTGTGAGGAAACCTGGCAAGAGCCACAGCTCTGCCAGCTGTCGAACTCCCTCTGAACCATCAAATAAATGTCAAACTGGGTTCAGTAGAATGTTAAGCGTCAGGCATATTCTGGTCTCTGAAAATGGGTGATCCCCATTATAATGTGCACAGCTATCTGAGCCGACAGCATTGGTACCACCCCTCCCCAACATTACAACTGTGAGAAGCAAGGCTGAGGATTACTTCAAGACCCTAGTGGCCCCACAGCTATGGCAACCATATGTCCCGGCTTTTCTAACCATCTCAATTTCAAATATTCTATCTGGTTGTCCCCAGAAACCACAAGAACGTTCCAGAGATTCTAATAGTTCATCAGCCCAAATATCTCCCAGATTATCTCTTACACTCAGAACAGTACCAAAAAAAATCCTTCCTGGAGCCGGGCACGGTGGCTTATTCCTGTAATCCCAGTGCTTTGGGAGGCAGAGGTGAGAGGATTGCCTGAGCCCACGAGACCAGCCTGGGCAACATGGCAAAGACTTCATCTCTACAATAAATCAAAAAATTAGCCAGGCAAGGTGGCATGTGCCTGTAATTCCAGCTACTTGAAAGGCTGAGGCAGAAGGATTGCCTGAACCCAGCAGGTCAAGGCTGCGGTGGCCATGAGCATGCCCCTGTACTCCAGCCTGGGCGACAGAGTGAGACTTCGACTAAAAAAAAAAATCCTTTCTGGAGAAAACTGAGATGTAGGTTCTGGAAGTATAGAGTCAACGTACCCAGAGCCTGCAGCCTCTAATTTGAACATAACGAATCTGGGCTGGAAGGGCCCACTGGCCTCTGTCATATGTTATCTTTCCTATGCTCCCATGCTAGTTAACCAGGTCTTCACTTCCTTCTGGAGAATTCCACTTTCCTCAGGAGATGGGCCAGGGGTTGCCAGGATCTGGTGCTCAGTCCCTGTGGGTCTCTCAGACACTTACCAGCGGGACACTGACACTTGGAGGTTGTAGCAAGGGAGAAGAGGTTTTTCTGAGAATTCGAACATGAAATCATCCTCTTCCACATCATCTCCTTCTTGATCAGAGTTCCCAGGAGGATTATGTAGGAGGTCACAGGCAAACCCATCCTTTTCCTCTGTAAGGAAAGTACAGAGGGAATTAGGACTCAGCTATGTGTACAGAACTGAAGAAAGGAAATGCTCCAACCAGATAAGGGGGTGTGAAGGGGGTGCTTGGGAGATAAACAACAAGGCCCTGGTCGGGCCTAAGGTTTGCTGATCCCATAGCTCACCCTCTTGGAAGGGCATGTGAAAGTGCTCGTCCTGGAAGAAAGCATGTTGTGGCCAGAGGTTTCTTATATTCCGCCACCCTCCAGTTGGGAAAAGCAAGGTGATGTGAAGGATGAGCTTCTCAGCTGTTGGAGATGGAAGCCTGGAGATACTATCAGCAGTCAAGGGCAAGGTAAAAAACACCTACCCTTCTCTGGCTGTGGCTGCCTTAGGCCTACCGGGATCCCTGGAAGCCCAGAGGGGGCTCAGAGGGCTCCCTTCCCCAGCCAAGTGTGCGAGTGTGGCCTGTTGCATTCCATCCCAACCTCCTTCTCCGCTCTGGCTTCCCCTATGTTTACGGGTGGGTGCTTCCCTTCATCTTCAGCCCCTAGCCCAATCAGCAAATGCTAGATGGCCACCATGGAAAAGACATGTTTATCCTCTGAGAGGAAAGCTGAGCCCAGAAGGCTAAGCATCAGGAGTCAGCAGCTATCTCAAAAACTATGCCTGCACCATAGGGGCAGGGTAGGGAAAGAATACGGCAACTGCCAGGTAAGGGGCTGGGCCCCTCTTGAGCATGAGCAGTACCAAAAGCGGTGACACTGCTCACAGGGGCTTCTGGCAGGGTTAAGAGAAAGCAAGGGAGGAGAAAGGAACCTGGAAGAGATAATTTTCTAAGTGTCCAAGATAGGGAGTGGTAGAGAGTGGCTCAGGGCTAATAAGGGATGGCTTCGTCCAAGTCAGTGTTACATCTCCTGGTTTAGGCAAAGGACATCTGAGTCTGGGTGAAGGGTGGGTTAGGGTTAGGGTTAGGGTCTGGAAGCTACTGACAGGTGACAGGGCTACTCCTATCTTTAAAAAGCATCAGTGAAAGCCAAACCAAGACCCACATGCCTGTGTCACAGATGAGGTTGGGAAGAATCCCACTTAAAACTTACCCAACACAGAACTGCTGTAAAAATCCCAGGATACACCAGGATCACCCTCTGCCCGTCCCTGAAGATCCGAGAGGTGATCTGATTTGAAAGACAAGAAGGTAGTGAGACAAGGAGGGTAGGCTGGAGGCGGAATCCCAGAGCCAAGTCTATATATATGGGGCTGAGCGAAGGGAAGGAAGACCAGAAGTAAGGCCAGGAGTGACCAGAGAGAGAGAGAGAGAGAGAGAGAGAGAGAGAGATGCTTCCTGCTCAGAGACTGCAAACCAGCAGCCAGGAGCCCAATTTAGCCCACTGACCGCCTGAGGTTTGGCCCAGTGTTTAAAAAACAAAACAAAACATTCTAATTCACTTCCAACATTTTTTAATTGGGCAATTTCACTTAAAAATCCAGATTTCCAATTTTTTGTGGAAAAAAATCAGAAGATTTGGCAACACTGTGTCCAAATTCCAGCATATCAACAGTTGGCGGGAGGGAGCAGCGACACATGTGGCTTCAGCCCCACTCAGCCTGCTTCCCTGTTTTCGAAGCTCAGCCTGAAGGCATTTAGGTCTGGGACTCCTGCTTCAACTGGTGTAGGGAATTACTCTGCAAGCTGAATCCTAGACCTGTCTCAGGATTTCAATTCCCTGCTGGTCACAATGTTCAGCTAGCTGACCATGACCTCTCTAATTCACAGTAAGATAAATAAGCACAATTCCTTCTGCTTCATCTTTGGAAAACAAAGGGGATATGACCAGATTTATTCTCACAAAAAAACCTTTTGCTTCCACTTCTAGGTATATACCAAAAGAACTGAAAGCAGGTGTTCAAACAAAAACTTACACGTGAATATTCACAGCAGCTCTGTTCACAATAGCCAAAAGGTGGAAACAATCCAAATGCCCATCAACTGATGAAATTTCTGGTGGGAGTATAAAATCGTTCAGCTGCTAGTAAAACAGTTTGGTGACTCCTCAAAAAATTAACCAGAATTATAATACGACCTAGCAATTCCACTCCTGGGTATACACCCAAAAGAACTGAAAACAAGTATTTAGACAAGCACATGCACATTCATAGCAGCACTATTCACAAGAGTTGAAACATGGCCCAAATCTTCATCAGTGAATGAATGGATAAACAAAATATGGCATATCCACATCCACAGAGTGGAATATTATTCAGTCTTAAAAAGGAAGGAAATTCGGACACATTGTACAACCATCGATGCTAACTCGTTGTATGATTCCATTTATATGAAATGTCCAGAAAAGACACATCCAGAGACAGAAAGCAGATTGGTGGTTGCCAGGGGCTGGGGTGGGGAGGTGGGGGGAAAGGTGGGTGGGGAGTAATTGCTAATAGGGACAGGGTTTTCCTTTGGGATGATGACAACATTCTGAAACTGGGTAGTAGCAATGGCTGTACAACATTGTAAAGGTAGTTACTGTCACCTAATTGTACACATTTAAAAATAATTAAAGAAGCACATTTTATGTTGTGTATTTGACCACAATATAAGTTTGAAGGTCAGGTGCAGTGACTGACATCTATAGTCCCAGCTACTCAGGAGTCTGAGGCGGGAGGATCACTTGAGCCCAGGAGTTGGAGGCTGCAGTGAGTTATGATCAGGCCACTGTACTCCAACCTGTGCAACAGAGTGAGACCCTGTCTCTAAAAAATAAAATAAAGCAAGAATAACAGTTTTCACAACCTTTTGTTTACTTGCTCTACAGACACCAGGCCACCCTGTTATCCTTGTTTCCTACCTCAGCATTGTCTAGTGGAATCACTTTACCTCTCAGTCCCACCTGCACAAAAAACAGGTCTATCAGCTTTTATGACAAATTCAACTGTGTCATCTGTGAGTGCATGGTTGCCAGTATGCCACCTGGCAAGCCAACTTAGTTGTGTACAGTTGCCACCAGCCTTCAAGTGATATCTGGGCAACCAGAAAGGAGAGAGTCCAGGAGTCCAAAGGGCACAGGCAAGGTGAGGGTGCCCCCTGAAAACCAAATCCCAGGAAAAAGTGGGTAGCCGCTTTTTTTTTTTTTTTTTTTTTGAGTGGGAATCTCACCGTCACCCAGGCTGGAGTGCAGGGGCACATGCATGGCTACTGCAGCCTTGACCTGCTGGGTTCAGGCAATCCTTCCACTTCAGCCTTCCAAGTAGCTGGATCTACAGGCATGAATCACCACGCCTGGCTAATCTTTTTTTTTGATTTATTATAGAGACATGATCTTGCCAAGTTGCCCAGGCTAATCTCGAACCCTTGGGCTTAGGCAATCCTCTTGCTTCCACCTCTGAAAGTACTGGAATTACAAGTATGAGCCACCATGTGTGGCCGGCAGCCACTCTTGAAGGGGTGGAGCTTGTTTCCCCCAATGGAAAGTAACACCATTACCCAACATCCCTCTGGGATCATCTTACCAACAAGAACACTGATTGGCTATTGGGAGCTACTACGACAACTCATTTGTAAACAAAGTTCTAAGAGATGGAAGGGTTTCCCTATAGGAAAAAGCAGTCAGAGAGAAGCTTTCAAAGTAACGGCTGAACACTCAGAGAGGGCAACCTTTAGTCATGTGCATGAGCTCTTCTGTGCATTCCATGAAAACACTCTGAGGTTCCGCTACCATCTCACGTGCCCTTCTGTACCTTGTGCCACTTGACAGTTGGAAGTAGTTTCTTCTAGAAGCATTTGTCAGTTAGGCAGGCATCTACTCTGTGCCTCGCCCTGTGCTAGGTGTCATGGGAGACAGTGGAATGAGAGTGTAAGTTTCAAAAAGGCAGGAACCATGCCTGTCTTGTTCACTATCATCTCGCCCAGTGCCTGCCACATAATAAGAGTTTAATAATATGGAAGCTGGGCGTGGTGGCTCATGCCTGCAATCCCAGCACATTGGGAGGCAGAGGCAGGAGGATCACTTGAGGCCAGGAGTTCAAGAGCAGCCTGGGCAACATAGCGAGACTCTGTCTCTTAAAATAAATAAATATATGGAGAGGGAGAGTGAAAGAGAGGTAGGGAGGGAAGGCCTACTACAAGGTGAGACTAGAAAATGCTTGCTTAACCAGCATGCCTAAACATATGCATTCAAATGAGTGCTGTCCCCTCCCCCACAAGAGGTCACACAAGGATTCCATCAGAGCAGCCCTAGCTCATCGCATTCCTGGGGCGCCTCTCTAGGAACTGCCTTCAGAGCCTCCAGCACATTCTTCTAATTCTCTACACTGACTGCAAATCTTTGTCATTTGCAGGTAAATTTGCCTTTCTGAGACAGCCAAAAGTTAATTGGCACGAGGAAAGATGCTAGTTTTGGCACAGGCCCATGAGCGGCACAGAAGAGCTCCAGGACTTGCTGGACGGTGCAGCTTCCAGTCCCGTTTCCTCATGGACATTCACAGACCATCAGAGTGAAGAGTGGCCTTCCCTTTCCTTGACTCTCCCTCCCGCCCACCCTAGCCTCAACTTTCAGTCCTTTACTCTTACCCTTTCCTTGCAAAAGTATCCTGGGCCCAGCAATTCCACTCCTAGCTATATCCCCAAAAGAACTGAAAATAGAAGTCAGGCCTGTAATCTCAGCTACGAAGTGTGAGGATCACTTGAGCCCAGGCGTTTGAGATCAGCCTGGGCAACATATCGAGTCTCTCCCTCAAAATCAAATAAGCAAAAAACAAAAGAAAACAACCATACAAATTTTGAAAATACTCAAATGTTTGTACATGTATGCTCATAGCAGCTCTATTCATGAGAGCCAAAAGGCAGACAAAACCCAAATGTACATCAGTGGATGACTGGATAAACAAAATAGTGTGTATATCCGCACAATGGAATATTATTCAGCCATATAAAGGATTGAAGTACTGAAGCATGCTAACACATGGATGGACCTTGAAAACAGTATACTACAGGAAAGAAGCCAGTCAGAAAAGACCCTACATTGTATGATTCCATTTTTAGGAAATGTCTAGAAGAGGTATATCCACAGGGACAGAAAGATTAGTGGTTGCTGGGGCCAAGGTGAAAGGGAGATTGGGCAGGAACTGCTTAAGGGCTAGGGAGTTGCATTTTGGGGTGATGGAAATGTTTTGGAACCAGATAGAGGTGGTTGTTACACAAGGTAGTGAATTTACTAAGTGTCAATGAATTGTTTGCTTTTAAAATGGTTAATTTTATGTTACATGAATATTACATCAATAAATTAAAAAAAAAAAAAA
>NW_007248496.1:931162-932560 GCF_000164805.1 Carlito syrichta
TCTCTGACTCAAAAAAAAAAAAAAAAAGAAAAAGAAAAAAAGCACCCTTAGGCCTCATGGTAAGAACACAGCTTCTCACCTAGATGTGAGTGGCCACCTCAGCTCCTAGAGCTTCTCTATTTCCCAGGGTCCCATCATTCCCTTCCCCATCTCCTCCAATTAAGTCACCAGCTGAGGGACATGAAAGGAGAGAAAAACAAAAAACAAGTTGGGGTCATATGGCAGAGGTCTCTGGCAGGAAAAACAAAAACCTGTGATTCAGTGACCTCCAGTGGTAAACTACTAACCCTTTCATCAACAGAAGGCAAAGCAGTCCCTGATACTTCCTCTGATGCCCCAAACCAAACTGCATCAGCCCCCACATTCTTTCTGACAGAGGAGGAAAAATGAGTCTGTTTTCCTTCAGTTAGCTTGGATATTGCTCTTTTCTTCAAAGGGTCAAAGGTAAATCAGTCACATGCCTGCCTGTAATCTGGCCCAAGAGGGAGGACTTCCAAAGGCCTCTCAGGGGATTTGGACAGCTTGGTGCTCCTAGTTCGAGAATGTTATAGAAAAGGTTCATTCTTTAGCTTTCTGTACCCAGTACAGCACCTGAAATCTAGTAAGTGCTCAATAAACGAATGGATGAACAAATGAAGGAGTATCATTCCATCCTTCATGATCTCAGGAGTGACGGGCTTCACCTTAACCCACATTTACAACCCAGATGAACTACCATCGTCTTCTGCTTTTACAAAAGAACTCACTACAGGATACCTGTAAAACAGTGACATTTCTTTGTGTACTTGGAAGAGAATCTGATTCCCTGAGGTTTTCAGAACAGGGGGCCTTGCACAAAGTCAGGAAACCTCTACATGAGGCACAACCCTGACACTTTCACTCACTGTTTCCTCCTGCAGAAAAGGGAGCCTTTGGCACCCTACAGGAATTGCCCTTCATTTTCTGCCCAGTGGGACCCGCCATTAGGGGAGGATGAAAACAATCTACACAGAGTCTGGTCAGGCAAATGCTTGGAGGTGAAAAGCAAGAAGCTTTCTAAATAACTCAGCCAAACAAGGTAAAACCCAAAAATCCAGAAGTCCATGTAAATGTATCCAGGTATATGGACTGGGAAGGTGGAACAGGGGAGACAGAAGCCTCCCTAGCCTTCAATCTCCAACCTCACATGCTCCCTACTGCCACGGTCCCACTCTACCTAGTGATTCCTGCAGACACGGCAGGCAGGGGCACAGGAGTGCAAAAAGAGAAGACAGGGACACTCAGTTCAAGGCATCAAAACAGTCCCTGATGATGGTTGTGTAATATTAAGAATGTACTAAATGCCAATGAATTGTTCACTTTAAAATGGTTATGTTAGCCTGGGCAACAGAGAAAATCCTGTCTTTTTTTTTTTTTTTT
>NW_007248496.1:932927-933441 GCF_000164805.1 Carlito syrichta
TTTTTTTTTTTTGAGTTAGAGTCTCATTCTGTCGCCCAGGCTGGAGTGCAGTGGCATGCTCATGGTCATCCCAGCATCAACCTGCTGGACTCAGGTGACCCTTCCGCCTCAGCCTTCCAAGTAGCTAGAACTACAGGCATGCGCTACCACACTGGCTAATTTTTTTATTTATTGTAGGGATGAGGTCTCACCAAGTTGTCCAGGCTGTTCTCAAACCCGTGGGCTCAGGTAATCCCCTCACCTTGGTCTCCCAAAGTGCTGGGTTTACAGGATTGAGTCACCTCGCCCAGCCTCTTTTTTTTTGTTGTTGATTAGCCTGGTATAGTGGTGCATGCCTGTGGTCCCAGCTCTTGGGAGGCTGAGGCAGGAGGATTGAGCCTAGAAGTTTGAGGTTACAATAAGCTATGATCTCGCAGCAACCTGGATGGACTTACAGCCTATAATACTGAGTGAGCTTTCACAGAAACAAAGAACTGAGTATCACATGTTCTCACTCATAAGTGGACCTTGAACA
>NW_007248497.1:0-7452 GCF_000164805.1 Carlito syrichta
TCCCTGCCCCCCCCCAACACTCATCCACTCCATCCCAAATTGTGTCTCCTGCCACGCCCTGCCCTGGGGGAGCAGACCCCACTCCTCTGAGGCCCAGGGTGTCCTCAAGACCACAGGTACCTCCCTGGGTGTGCTGAGCTGCCAGGTGGCTTCCCTCCACTCCGTGTCTCAGTCCCTAGGTCACTGAGGGGACGCTGAGAGCCCAGAGGAGGAGAGGAGGCTTCCCTCAAGGGCCCAGGTCTGAAGCCCCATCCTGGGACTCCAAGGGGCTGCGGGGGGGCTGGGGGTGTGCAGGCCCCACAGGAGCGACAGGAGAGGTGGAGTCCCTGCCAGTGGGCCTGGGTGCCAAGGGTGCTCCTGCACTTCCCTGGGGCAGGCCTAGCCCTTCCTGACGTGGGCTCAGGGTTGAGGTCCATCCAGTGCTGCCACTCAGTGGTGGTGCCCTGAAGCCCCTGCCAGGCCCATCTGGTGTGCTGTCCAGCCCCACCCTCCGTGAGTTCATGTTCCTGTCACCGGGGCCTGAGCAGACTCCAAGACGCAGCTTTCAGTGAGGGTCCTGGCCTGTTCTGTGTACTCTGGAGAATTGCCTGAGCACCTGCCATGTGCCAGGACTCTCCTGGACAGTGCAGTGCAGGGACTACCTCCCCAGTCCCTGCTTGAAGGTGCCAGCCTCGCCGGGGGAGGCAACCAGCAAGTAAACTGGCAGCCACATCTCAGGGGACTGAGGCCCTTGTCAAGAAGGATGGTCAGAAAGGAAGGCTTCTTTGTGTAGGTGACAGTTAAGCTGAGAGCTGAAGCTTGAGGAAGGGCCACTCCCCTGGGGCCAGCATGAGCACAGACCCTGAGGCAGCATCCACAGGAAGCAGAGGGGCAGCCCTGGGCCCCGAGTCCCCTGTGGGCCCTCCTCCCTTAGCTCCTGCCCCTCCTCCCCAGTGGGTTCGCCCCCAACCCCTGTGCATGGCCTCCTCACCTCTGACCTCCATGTGCAGTGGCCCTGGTCTCAGGGAGTGGATCTGACAGCTAGGCTTCCATGGTTCCTGTCCCTGGACCATCAGCTCTGGCATGTATGGTGTGTGCAGGTGCTGTGTGGATACTTATGGCGTGTATATGTGGGAGGGGTGTGTGTATATGATGTGTGCATGGTGTGTGTATGTATTTATGGTATGTGTGTGGTATATATGTGTGTCTGGTATATGTGTGGTGGTATGTATGATGAGTATAGGGGGTGTGTATGGCATATGATGTGCATGGGGTGTGTGGTTGTGTGATGTGTACGACGTGTGATATGTAGTGTCTGTATAATATGTGCACGGCATATGTGTATGGTGTCTGTATATATGGTATGTGCATCTGGTATGTGATGCATGTACGGTGTGTGTATTGGGATGTGATATGTGTATAGTGTGGATGTGTGTAATGTGTTTGGTGTGTGGTGTGACATATTTATGGTGTGTGCATATGGTGTGAATGTGTACGATGTTTGATGTGTGATATGTGTGGTGTGTGTGTATGGTGTGTGGTGTGTGTTGGGGTGTGATGTGTGTGGTATGTATATGTGTGTGTGTGGTGTGTGTGTGGGATTTTTGATGTGTACATAGTATATATGGGTATGGGGTGTGTATGATGTGTGCATGTGGGATTTGTGATGTGTGTATGGTGTATGTGTATAGAGTGTATGTGTGTGGTATGTGGTGTCAGTTTGTGTCAGGCCAAGGGGGAAGCAGGAGCCACCCAGGCTGAACCATCCTGGTGCCCCAACATCCCGCCGTCGTCCTTTGGCCCTGGTTCCACAGGCAGGGCCTGTCCTTCCTGGGACCTCAGAAAGCACAGGAGGCCCTCCTGCCTGGCTGGCGTGTCCAAGTCCTGGGCCTGCTGGGACTCCCCTGCCCCTGTCCAGAGCACCCGCTGGGCCATTGGCACCGCATCCCAACTGCCTGGGAAATTAATTGGGGCTTTTAATGACGGCTAGCCTGGCCAAGACGGCATTGGGACAGGGTGGGCAGGGCACTGCCTGCTGTCTCCAAGGAGCAGGAGGGGCTCCCCGGACCCCCTCGAGGCCCCCTAAGGGTCAGCCTCCGGGTCATGGGTGCTAGGGGCTCCCGACTTCCCTCAGGTAGCCATCTCGGTGCTAGCTGGGACTCAGTTCAGGCTTGGGGCGAAGCTGACCCCCAGCAGGATGGCATCCGCTCAGGAGCTGACGATGTCGCGTCCCCATGCTCAGAGGCAGTGGTAATCCACCCGCACCCCCTCACGGCCTGCGGCAGGAGCAGGTCCCCTGGGCTGGCTCAACCCAGTGGCCCTGGGAGGGCGGGGCTCCACCAGCCGCCACACCTCCAACCCCCGCCCTCCTGATGCCAAGGACTCCTGGTCCTCATACTGGTGATTGCAGGGGCTGCTCCCGGTCGCTGGGCCCCACCTGGGCTCTTCCCTTTCTGAAGGTTTCGGGAGAGGGCAATGCTTAACCCAAGGAGAGAGCACCAGCGGCCTTTCTCGCAACAGGAGCACTCCATCACGAGGTGGTGGAAGGAGGTGTTGGGAATAGTGGTTCCGGCTCAGTGCCCCTTGACTGATGGGTCCCCACCTCCACCTGTACCCACCGGCCCTCATCTTGGCGGGGCACTGAATGAAGCTGACACCAACAGCACCGTTCACTCTTGGCACTTCTAGGACCAAGAATTTCCCCAGGTGGCCCGGGGGCTCCATAGCCTTCCCTGGGGTCCCCCGAGAGTCCAGCCAGCACTTGCCATGTCTCCCATGGGAAGGCCACATCTGTGGATGGTATCAGGCACACGGGTTAGCCTGTGCCTTCCTTTGGATGCTTTTCCTTGAGCCAGTGAACTCCATCCCTGTTTATGCAGTGTAGACTCAAGACTCTGATCACTTAGTGTAGATTTAGAGTTTTGTGCCAGGCACAGGGGCATTCTGACACCAGGCACCTGACCTCAGACCCCAGTGTCATCTGGTTACTGGTCACTTAACTTCAGGAATCCCAGCCCCCCTCGGGCCCTCACTCCCTTGGTCACAGCCTGGCCCCAGTCAGGGCTCTGGGTGCTGAGCTCTCAGAACTGACCCAGGGCCAGGCAGAAGGCAGCCAAGACACTACCAGGGCACTCCCTCTGGAAGCCTTTGGAGCCCACCCAGGCTACTGAGACCTGTGTCCACCTGTCCAAGCTTGACTTGCAGATTGAACAAGGCATCCTGCCCAGATGTCCCAGTGTGTCCCAAAGCAGAGCCCTGTTTTAACTGTGACCAGGAAGGCACGTGATGCCTTGGGATAAACATGTCACCAAGAAAAATCCCCTTTTGGTGAGAGGGGCTCTGCCGCTCAAGCCCTGGCCTCCTATCAGGATGGAACGTTCCTGAGACCCACTAGTGTCAAAGGCAAAATAAAACACACCCGTGGAAAGATGTCTGCTGTCTCCCAAGTATGTATTTTTCTGAATGTGGGAAGGAAGGTTTGATGGAGACATCCCCAGGAGGGTCGGGGGTAGAGTAGACTAAGGCTGCAGACAGCACTGCTGGTGAGGGGTCCTCAGCGTTGCCTCGCAGGGCCCGAAGCGGAGGAAGGCACAGGCTGCTCCTGGGTTGGCCACTGGTTTCCTCTGGGCCCGAGGATGGCAGCACTGTTCGGCCAACAGACCGCGTGGGCCTCCAAGGCACTTGGTTACACAGCATTGCTATGGCGATGAGTGACCGATACTCGGACAGAAAACAACCTCATGGGCACAGGTTGACCTGCAGGCCCCAGTTTGCACCTCTGAGCTGGCCTGTCTCCAGATTTTCCAGTCCAGAATAAGCTTCCAAGACACACAAGTTCCACGTCCTTTTTCTCCCACAAAGCTGTAACCCAGAGAACTGCAGCGGGTGCTTAGCTTTCCACTCTACTTAAAAGTCATGGCTTGCCAGCTTGCAGGGCCACACAGGGCCCCCTCTGCTTCTGAGGCGCAGGGGTGGGAGCTCATGCTGGAGCTGAGGGCATGGGGCGGTAAGCTTGGCAGAACAGCTGTCTGTGAGTCACTGGCCCAGGACGACCAGCACATGGCCCAACACCTGCTCTCGCCCCCACCACACCTGCCAGCCTCCCTCGGGGGGTTCTGGCTGTTGGACAGTCACGGAGGGACTTCCCCACTGACCACCCTTCCAGAAAATGGCAATAGATTTTCACGTCAGTGGGTCCCACCCCACATCCATAGACAGGTTTCAGGACATGAAAAATGGGGGTAAATGAAGGGTGCACGATGCAGTAGGGGCCAAGCTGAGTCCCTGTGGGTGCCAGAGACAGCTGCAGCCACATGTCAGGGACAATGGCCCTGATGTGGTGGTGCTGCCAGGCCTGGGTGCCGGGGGACAGCTGGCCGAGGTGCCGACAGGGGCTCATTCCTCTGTGAAGTCTGCCCACAGCTGCTAGGAGTGCAGCCAGCGCGGTCCTCTGTATGCCTTGGTCCCGGGGGTTGTGACGGCGGAGACTGAGACAGCGGGGATGGGGACCCACCTGGGTTGGGCCTTGCGTGGATCTCCAGAGACTCAGTCTCATCTCGGGCAGCTCCTGGCAGTCGCCCTCCTTCCTCTTCTCCCTCCTCTTCTGGTCACCTTTCTCCCACAGCGCCCAGTGGCCCGGAGTAGCCAGGCCTCCTTGCCCTCCCTTGGGCCTCTCCTGCGTCAGTGTGGCTTGTGTTCACCTTGCTGGAAAGTGTCAACTCAGGAGCCCCTGCTTCATGCTGGTGAAAGGAAAACATCTTGGGACCGCACAGGCTGGCGGCCCTACCCCCTGCACAGGTCTCCCAACCCCTGCAGTGGGTCTGGGCTCGCTCATGTTTGTTTTAAGTGGAGCAGCTTTTGGGGATAAGACCAACTGCTATGGAAGGATTATTTATTTTGAGTTGGGGTCTCACTCTGTCAGCCAGGCTGGAGTGCAGGCTCACGGCTTACCGCAGCCTTGATCTGCTGGGCTTAGGCGATTCTCCCACCTCAGTCTCCTGAGTAGCTGAGTTTGCCACCATGCCCAGCTAATTGTTTTGTTTTTTGTGGAGACGAGGTCTCATCATGTTGCCCAGGCTGGTCTCAAACTCCTGGGCTCAAGCAATCCTCTCACCTTGGCCTCCCAAAGTGCTGTGATGACAGGCGTGTGCCACTGCACCCAGCCCATGGGGTTATTTTTAAACTGCTAGATATCCTGAACATAGATGAGGCAGTAGGTTTGGAGTAAATGGAGTGACTTGGTCCCACAGGTGAGAGCAAGGCCTTCAGGGAATTCTGAAGCAGCCCCTGCACAGGGCTGCCATCCTTGTTGCTTTGACTTGGTTTTACTTTTTTTAAAAATTGAGGTGAAATTCACATAGCATAAAACTAACCATTTTCAGGTGAACAATTCAGTGGCATTTAGCATGTCACAGAATGGTGCTACCACCACTTTTGTCTAGTTCCAGCACTTCCACTGCTGCGAGAGAGAACATCATGCCTACTAAGCTCCCCCACCCTCCCCGGCCCTCTCTCTCCATGGATCTGCCCATTCTGCATGTTCTACCCAAATGGACTCCGGCAGCTGGGATCTTGATGCGTCCAGAGTCTGTCCACGTTGCAGCCTATGCCAGGCTTCTTGATGCCTGGACGATACCCCAGCACACCTTCCATTCAGTCCAGGCTAGGCTGGGCAGGAACCAGGCTGGCAGCCAGCCTCTCGCTCCTCTGCCCTCCCCATGTGACCTGTGTTGGGGCCAGTTTTGGAAGATGATGGGACCCCTGAGACCAGTGTCCCTGGAAGGTGGACCTCATAGGAAATCTGAGCTCCCAGTGGACCCTTCCTCTGGCCTCGCCCACCCAGGGCAAACCCCAAGGGAGGCTGGGGCTCCAGCCTTGGAGCACTGGGTGCGGGAACAAGGGGCCCTTTTCTGCTTTGCACAATGCCCCATTGTGCCCTTCCCAGGGGAGAACAAGGCAGCCCCAGTGAGGGGAAGCTGAGAACAAAGGCCCTTTGTGAGGACTGTCCCTACCTGAAAGCAGCACCCAGGGCCACACCTGACAGGAGAGCCGACCCCCTAGCCTTCCATATCCCTAGCAGAGCTGGCACTTACATGGGGACCTAGAAATCCTGTAGCCTGGGCAGAGGATTCTGGATTCGCCTGTCTCCCCGACAGCTGTGCCAGCCCCTCCCATGATGGCATCCAGACAACGAGGGCAAGAGGTACAGGTCAGGATTCCCCAGGAAGGACCTGGGTGAAAGACCCGGCCAGGGCCAACGGCTCCTCCCCTCCCTGAGGTCCAACGCCCTCGGCACACGTTGCCCTGCTAGAGGCTTAGCCAAGAAGCAGAAGAGGCTTGCACTGCCTGCTGCAGTACCTTTTACAGCTCCACTTCACGGCTGGGCTCCTGGGGGAAGGGGATGGGTTCTTCATGGGAAAGAAAAGCAAACCTTTAAAAAAAAAAACCCCGTGTCAGAGGTACATATACACTCTCACCCCAACAAATGGGGCACGGGTGGGTCCAGCCTAGACCTGGGGATCCAAAATCCACATGAGGCTCACGCTGCAGGTAGTGAAGATATAAACAGGCAATTAAACAGACATTTAAATAAGGGCGGATCATTTGACCGTACTACTGTCAGCAATTTATATTTCAAAACACAGGAAAAAACTGAGAAGCTAGCTGGGTATTGTAGTTCACGCCTAAAATCCCAGCACTTTGGGAGGCCAAGGCGAGGGGATTGCCTGAGCCCAGGGTTTTGAGACCAGCCTGAGCAACATGGCAAGACCTCGTCTCTACAATAAATTTTTTAAAAAATCAGCTGTGCATGGTGGCGCGCGCATGGTGGCGCATGCCTGTTGTCTCAGTTACTTGGAAGGCTGAGGTGGAAGGATCACCTGAGTCCAGCAGGTCGAGGCTGTGGTGAACATGGTGAATAGGCCACTGCAATCCAGCCTGGGCAACAGAATGAGACTCTGACTCAAACAAACAAAAAACTGCGAGGCTAAAGACAATAAGAAGTAAAAACAGAAACAAAAGCAAACACTTGCGATAAACACACATGAATAGAGTTCTAAATATGTCAAGAGCTCTGGCAAATGAATAAGGAGAAGCCTGCCCCTCGATGGCATCCTCCCCAGTGCCCCGGTGTCCCCAGTAACCCCTGGGCTCTTACTCTGACCCTGGCCGACTCCACTGTGGCCAGTGGGCTCTCACGACCGACCGGAGACCTGGGGCCCTCGCCCCTGGGCTGGAGGCTCCCGGCCCCATAAGGCTGGCGCGGGCCGACCCGCATCCTCCGCTTAGTGGTGACAGGGTCTGTGTGAGGCACCTGACTGCCCTCGCGACCCGCAGCCCCGAGCCCGCGAAGGCCCAGCCCTCCCCGCGCGAACACGCAGACCCACGCCAGGAGCGCCCTCCCCGGGCCTGGGGTGGAGGGCCGGCTCTCGGGAGAGCCAGGGTACCAGGCCTCTGCGGCGCGCGCCAACGTAA
>NW_007248497.1:8187-53239 GCF_000164805.1 Carlito syrichta
AAGCGGGGAAGCGAAGATGAAGGGTCTTAGCAGTTGACCCCTCACCTAGTTCCCATCTCTCTGTCCCCCTCTGGTCTGCGCTCCCGGGACCCCACCTGGGACCCCCAGAGTCTGCTCAGGCTATTCGAGCATGTGGTCGGGGCGCTACCACATCACGGGGAGGGGTGGGTGCCTGACTGGGCCGGGGGTGGCCTGGCCTGGAGGGTTCTCGCTCCCCCTGCGGTGAGAGCTCCTCACGTGCTCCGGCCTCGCCCCTGAGTACCTGCTGCCTCTGAAATTGGGAGCCTTCTCCAGCTGTGGCCCCAGGCCTTATGGCCTAGGGGCACCGCTGACCTGCCGCCTCCCAAGAGCCAGAAGAGGTGGCCTCTGGCCACCACCCCACCCGGCCAGCACTGGACTCAAGGAGAGCCTGATATCGTCCAGGCCAAGGGCGCCACATGCTCAGGAGCCCGGGCCAGGTGGACACTCCCAACCATCTGGATGCCAAGGGCCTGTGCTGGCACAGCGGGTGGGTGAGCACCCTTCCCCATCCCCTGTTCAGGGGAGGAAAGGGTCAAGGCCAGACTCAGGGGCCACCACCTACAGCGACCTTGGCATTCCCACACAGCGAGACTTCTTACATTCCCTGAGGGAATGCCAGCCAGCACTAGGGCAAGGGAACACGAAGTCACCAGAAAGGGGTGTGTGGGGTCGTCTCTGTGACTTTGTCTGTGGGGCCGTGGCCATGAGCTTGTATGTGGGTTTGTGGCCGTGAGTTTGTCTGTGGGGTCCTGACTGTGAGCTTGTCTGTGGGGTCATGGCCGTGAGCTTGTCTGTGGGGTTATGGCTATGAACTTGTCTGTGGGGTTGTGACCGTGAGCTTCTCTGTGGTGTCATCCCCGTGACCTTGTCTATGGGGTTGTGGTCGTGAGCTTGTCTGTGGGTTTGTGGCCGTGAACTTCTTTGTGGGGTCATAGCCATGAGCTTGTCTGTGGGTTCATGGCCATGAGCTTGTCTGTGGGGTCATGGCCGTGAGCTTGTCTGTGGGGTCATGGCCGTGAGCTTGTCTGTGGGGTCGTGGCTGTGACTTTGTCTGTGGGGTTGTCCCTGTGAGCTTATCTGTGGGTTTGTGGCTGTGACCTTGTCTGTGGGTTCGTGACCGTTAGTTTGTCTGTGGGGTCATCCCCATGTGCTTGTCTGTGGGGTGGTGGCCATGAGCTTGTCTGTGGGGTTGTGGCCGTGACTTTGTCTGTGGGGTTGTGGCCTTCAGCTTATCTGTGGGGTCATGGCTGTGATTTTATCTGTGAGGTCGTGGCCGTGAGCTTGTCTGTGGGATTGTGACCGTGAGCTTGCCTATGGGTGGTGGCCAAGAGCTTGTCTGTGGGGTTGTGGCCATGACCTTGCCTGTGGAGTCGTGCCATGAGCTTGTCTGTGGGGTCGTGGGTGTGACCTTGTCTGTGGGGTCATGGCCATGAGTTAGTTTGTGGGGTCGTGATGATAAGCTTGTCTGTTGGGTCATAGCTGTGATCTTATCTGTGAGGGTGTGGCTGTGAACTTGTCTGTGAATCGTCCCCATGAGCTTATCTGTGAGGTCATGGCCGTGAGCTTGTCTGTGGGGTCATGGCCGTGAGTTTGTCTGTAGGGTTGTGGTTGTGAGCTTGTCTGTGGGATTGTGGCCGTGAGCTTGTCTGTGGGGTCGTGGCCCTGATCTTGTCTGTGGGGTCATGGCCATGACCTTGTCTGTGGGGTCATGGCCGTGAACTTGTCCGTGAGTTCGTGACCGTGAGCTTGTCTGTGGGATTGTGACCGTGACCTTGTCTGTGGGTTTGTGGCCGTGAGCTTGTATGTTGGTTGTCCACGTAAACTTGTTGGTGGGGTTGTGGCCGTGAGCTTATCTGTGAGGTTGTGGCCGTGAGCTCTTCTGTGGGGTTGTGGCCGTGAGCTCTTCTGTGGGGTTGTGGCTGTGAGCTTGTCTGTGGGATTGGAATTGTGGTGCGTGAACTTGTCTGTGGGCTTGTGGCCGTGAGCTTGTCTGTGGCGTAGTGGTCATGCTCTTCCTTATGGGGTTGTCGCCGTGAGGTGGTCTGTGGGGTCGTCACCGTGATATGGTCTGTTGTGTTGTCATGGGATGTGGTCTGTGGGGTGGTCACTGTGAGTCAGTCTATGGGATCATTGCCATGAGGTGGTCTTTGGGGTTCCTTGTATGGGCTCCAACTATTTCTCTCCCTCTCTCCTAAAGCCGCTACCCTGTACATCACTCTTCCCAGTGCACTCCAACCTCTGCTGTATTAGACAGTTGTTCTAGCAGTTTGCTTTGTCACATAGCAAAAGATGACACAACTACTGAGCAAGTTGAGACTCTCACAGGCCTTTCAGGGATCCCAGGGCCTTGGGAGCCGCTTCAAGCCCACAGGGCTCTGTCAGAGGCTCAGCCGCTGTTCATCCTGCTGGGACTCTGCCCTGCTCACTGGGACACACCCGACACTGTGTGTGTGCAGCCTGGGCCAGCATGGCACCCTTCCGTCGGACGCCTGCCTTCCCTCTCTGTCCTGTGAGTGGGTGTATGAGGTTGAATCCGTGTTTTCAGCTGGATCCAGGGACCAAGTTCTTATCTTGCAAGACTGGGTCAGGTTCTTATCTTGCAAGACTGGGTTTAGGCTGAGATGGCCCAAGGCAAGTGGGCTGTCACCCTGCGTGAACCTCCTTGAAAGTTTGGGGTCTGACTGGACTGTGTGTGCTGCTCCCGGTCCCTCAGAATCCCCGGGCTTTCCAGGATGCTACAGAGACTCTCTGGATCTTCTGGGGATGTTGAGTCTTGCTGTGTTTCTAGCTGTCGGAAGACTCGTGTTGGAGCACACTGGGCAGCTTTGCCCTCAGCAATATCTCAGAGGTGTAGAATGAAGAGTGAGTGTTGTGCCAGAAACACAGAGGCCTGGCTCATCGGTGATACCTCCAAGCCAGAGCCCAGAGGCTGCTGCCAGCAGCAGGCTTCTCCTGCAGCCTGATCCCGGGCCTGATGGCCCTTGGCGTTTCTCTGTGGTGCCACTGAGGTATGTACCCCAGACAGCTTCTCTAGAAAGGACGTATCCTTCCTGGCTTGTGATTGTCTGGGTCTGGGATTTCAGTCAGGGCCATTGTCCTGCAGAACTTTGTGGCATTGTCTGACTCTTGTTCTTCCCCTGGAAGCTTCTGGAATCTTGCTGCCTTGCCATCCTGTGCTGCACCCTTGCTGTCTTCTCTGTTATTTAGCGAGAAGTCTGTGAGGCTCTTTTTCTCAGTTGTTTGCGGGGGCCTTGGTGAGTTGGTGCAGCCCGAGACTCAACCTTGGTTCTGGACAATGGTCTCCTGCCCTCTTCATCTACTCCCTCGTGTCCCACATCTGCTTTCAACATCTCAGCCAGGAGGCTGGTGGGGACCACGCCCTGTGCAGGTCCCAGCATGAGCTGAGCCTGGAAGAGCCCCTTAATAAAGCCAAGCGGAGAACATGGTACCCCAGCCCAGAGCTGAACACCACGAGGAGCCCACCACTGAGCCATGGGCCTGAAGGACAAGCTGGCCCGGCTGCAGAAGGCACATCCAGCCCTGGTGGGAACAGAGGTGTCAGCTCCAGGCTGTTTGTTGAGTACCCAGGATTTTAGAGTCTGACTTCTCTAGAACTTCAGGCTGGTTCTGTCCCAACTCCGGAGTTCATGGTCTTGCTGGATTGTGATGCTGTCCCTGTGGCTCAGAGGTGTGTGACGAGCCTGTCGTGTGTGACCCGTTTGGCCCCTTGGGCCTTCCTTACCTTGCTACTCTCCCATGGCTGCTGTTGCGTGTTAAGGTGGGAGTGGATGTCCACAGGAGCGGACATAGGATGCCTACATGTTACATGTTGATTGGTTTTACAGCATTATCTCATTTACGTGTCCTATTTGCTGATAGGCTTATAGGATTACTATTCTGATTGGATTCTGCCAAAAGTTTAAACATGTAACCAACCAAAGTAAAAAGCCCTCAAAAAGGAAGCACAAAGAAGCAGGAAGTGACTCAGCAAAGGCATCTAAACATGGCTCATGGTTCATTTTAAAAATAAATCATCCTGTTTCTTACAATTTTCCCTCCTTTTTCTTTAAGTAAGTTTTATTTTATTTTCACTTAATTTAAATTCAGATCTAATCATGAGATCAGTTTCAAATTTATCAAGTAATTTTTGACTCTCCTCCTCAAAATTCAATTCAGTTTTCATAATATAGGTGTAATTCATGGGCATTTTCTTTGTTATGGCTGCCTCTGTGTGTCTGAACCAGACCTCTGACAGGGCATTATACAGATACAACAATCCAACGCAATTAATATTCCTATTACTGTTATAAGGGAAGTTAAGATAGATATTATTGTTCTTCTCCATTTTCCAAACCAATCATCTAACCAATCTGAAAAAGGAACACTAAAGCTGGAGTTTTCAGCTAGCTCACTGTTTAGAGCACTTAGTCCTTGTAGTGCTCTAGTGATGGTTCCATCAGGAGCTATATTGTTTGGGATGAACGTACAGCATTGTCCCCTTAACAAGACACGTACCCCCCCCCTTTTCAGTTAACATCATGTCTAGTGCCATATGATTTTCCCATGCCATTCTACTGGTAGCATTTAATTACTCAGCTACTCCTTTAATTGCATCCCTGGTATGATTAATAAATCTCTGTTGATTATAGTAGATGTAATTGACCCAGTCTACATTTTTATTAATAGTAGAACACCAAAAGAGTGCAGACTCAAACCCTGCGACTATCTGGGTTTTTTTTTTTTCTTTTTTGGAGTTAGAGTCTCACTCTGTCACCCAGACTGGAGTGCAGTGGCTGCTCCCAGCCACTGCAGCCTCGACCTGCTGGGCTCCGGCAATCCTTCCACCTCAGCCTTCCGAGTAGCCAGAATTTCCGGCATGCGCTACCACGCCCGGCTGATTTTTTGATTTATTGTAGAGATGAGGTCGCACTGCCCAGGCAGGTCTCGAACCCGCGGGCTCAGGCAATCCACTCACCTCAGCCTCCCAAAGGCACGGGATTACAGGCTGAGCCACCAAGCCCGGCGACTATCTGGTTTTTAGCCTTGAATTCATTAGGGACTCCCCTGGGGACCTCTATGGAGTCAGTGTACACATTTGAATCAAAGGACCCTTATAGTACTCTCTGAAATTGGTGAGGAGTGTGAGTGCTTTTGAATGTGGGATGGAATGCCAGGGTAAGTGGAATAGCCAGCTGGACCAATACACAAATCCTGGTCCACTTGGACGGCAGTAAGTCAGACAGGCTTTCCCCTCCACAATACCACCATATATTCAAGAAGTTGCTGCGGGTTTCACCAGAGACATTTAGGACGTGGGTATAAGTCAGCAATTGTCCCACAGGAGTTGTGAAGCCTTCCCCTTGTCTAGAGAGACACAAGGAGTGATTCATCATCCCTATGGAAAAGGAGGGGATTGCCCTTGGGTCTGACCTCTGCAGTGCAGGAAAGAGCAGAGACAAGCTCTTACGAGTCTTGCTTCCCCAAGTGTCCTTGTCTTGGTATAAGGCAAGCCTACAACTCATCCCAGTGGGGTCTGTGTCCCAACCGAGAGGGAACAGGACCACCTGCGTTTGTGGCTGTCCCACAACACATGCATAACAGTTGCTTTTGTTCAAAGCTAGTACTGAAAATTTGACCCATTCTACCCAGGCATTGGTGTCTCCATAAACTGTTTTAATTTCTAGAGTCTGTGACCCTTTATATTGGGTTGTAAATGATTCTATCCCCTGGGATCTCCAAATGGAATAGTAGCAGTCCACCCCTGGTGCTGTGTGGTCCAGCATACATCCCCCCAACTAGGACAGAGAGGTTCCTGATGATCTGAGATATGTTCAGGACAGAGACACTGATCTATCTGTGAGAGCTGCCTTTGACCTTTTAGATCTCCAACAAAGTAAAACTTGACAAACATTCAACTTTACAGTTAGGTTTTCTGGGCACTTTGTGCACTTTCTACTGTTTTTCTTCCCCTCCTCTTATTAAGTCCTTTGTTGGTTCTTTAACATATGTATAATGAGTTCAAATTTTTTCTGTTGTCCGTGTGGTGGTCTTGGTGGTCAGGAGTACTTGATAGGGGCCTTTCCAGCTGGGGTGAAGTCAATCTTCTTCCAGCACTTAATTAATACCAGGTCTTCAGGCTGGTCTGCAGGCATTTTAGGAGGAGGACGTGAGGTAGATGTGGCTTCTGAAGCTTGTTTTTTGTTTTGTTTTGTTTTGTTTTTTACCCCACCCTAGAGAGACTGAACTAAGAACTTGAAGAGTTTAAGTATTAAAATGTTTTAAAGTACAGGATTGCAGGTCATTTTAAGTTACTTTTTTCCCACAAACCTTTAACAAACCATTTTTGATATATTCATACCATTTTTAAAAATATGCTTGAACTATTTATTTTTGTCTTACGCTTTTTAAAAAAAAAACCAGTCATTTTATTATAGGACAAAAATATACCATATGAGATCTTTTTCTATATAAAATAATGATGTAAAAAAAAACCTTCAATCCTTTTAAAGCTTAGTTTCCTAAGCAATTAAAAACGTTTCAAGCCATAACAACAGTTAGTACTGGAGAAAAAGTTATAACCAATTTAATCATATACCAAGATTTCTTCATAAATTCCCCTTCCTGAACCTATCCTGACTTCCACATACCATTGATGACATGCTTGAACTCTCTGTTTTGCCCTGTATTTCCCTCTTTCCTAAATAACCAGACATTTTACTTTAGGACAGAATTTTAGCATACAAAATTCTTTCATACACAAAATCATTCTTTTTTCTTTATAACTTTCCTTACCAAAAATATACCTTTATATCCATAACTCTTTTTATATCTCACTCTCCTACTTACTGATTTTTTTCATTTTTAAAAAATAAATAACCTTCTAAATAATCTCCAGATTATATAAAACAACCTAGAATTTTAGTGAAAACCTAGGAAACAAGAAATTCCGAACTGTCTGCTAGATATTAGTATTTTATAGATGAGACCCTTTATATAATGTTAGAAACATTTTTCCATATTATAACTTTTTCTTAATTGAAAGTAAACCAGACATTTAATGAACTTTTAAAACAATTTTAAGATTCTTAAATTACATGAAGAACCTATCCATAAGCACTATTTTATTCATATTTACCTAATTTATTTATTTATAGCAGTTTGCTTAATTACTTATGAAAACTGAGCTTTGAGACAAGGCCAGTTATTATTTTAAGTTATCTCCTGGCTAATCATATTTAAAGCCTGTGAACATCAGGTGTTACCTAAGTAATAACCTTAAATACATGAACATTTTATTGATAATTCAGAAGGTTTAGCTGGGTTTTTTGGTTTTTGTTTGGAACCAACAACTTAAAATTAGTTATACTTATAACAAAAACATTTATACAAATAAATAAAGATCATTCTGGTTTTGGCTAGGTTTATAGCCTTATAATTTTCATGTCAAATCTTGATACTTAAAATATCCAGCAGAGGCAAATGCAAAAACTTACTTAATTAGTAGACCCAGACAAAAATATATGCTGACAATTCCAAAGACACTTTTCATTTTATTAATAATTTTAAACTCGTTTTTATTTACTAAAGATCATTAAAGTCACATGAATGTGAAAAGCATTTAGATTTACATATTTATTTTATGAGTACTCATTTACTTAGAAGCCAATTTGGTA
The DNA here is from genome assembly GCF_000164805.1 of Carlito syrichta. Lineage (NCBI taxonomy): Eukaryota > Metazoa > Chordata > Mammalia > Primates > Tarsiidae > Carlito > Carlito syrichta. The sequence continues at coordinate 15,882 of NW_007248497.1, forward strand.
GCATGCTGGACAAAACATAACATGCACATACACGCAAACACATTCAAGCATACATATACACACACAAAGATTTACCAACTTTTACCTCCAAACTTCAGCCATGAAATAGCAACAAACTTATCATTTTACAAAAGACACCCTAATTCAAACTATATTTCTGAGAAAATCGAAACCTGTTTGCATGGCTAAACTTTGCCCCAGTAGACAGTCCAATAAAGGCTGGGGACCAAAACTGGGGCAAAGCAGTCTCTATGGTAGTTTAATTTTTAAAAACTTTTTAAAACCTTTTTTCAGTTTTAAATGAGTTTTCAGTGTTTATACTTTAGTTAAAACTGGCTGAACTATATAAGAAAAACCAAAAAAAATTTTTTTTAATTTAACCTTGAAACAGTGAGCTTATCTCAACACCAGTACCTTAGTTGTTAGCAGATTCAAAGCAGGCAGAAAAGAGAGAACTAGAGTTTAGAAGCCTCTCTTTAACCCTGTAGTTGCCGGTTAACTATTTGGACTCTGAAATTTATAATTCCAACATGGATGGTCAGGACCAAACAGCTGGCACCTGTGTTAATTAAGAAGTTAATTTGGGTTTCCGTGCCCTAATATTCACCAGAGGTGTTGTCAGGTTCATTCTTACCAGGTCTCTGATGGGCCGTTGGAGTGTTTTTTCCTTTTCTTGTTGAGCCTCAAAAGCCTTAGAGACATCCTGAGACCTGAGACCTAAGGGCTGATTCTCTGATTTCCTTAATTATCAACTCACTCAGATCCTGCACTTTTGTTGTATCTTCTCAATAATTATAGTCCCACCCAGGATCTACATTTGGCTACTTTGGCTTGACTGACTGAATGTCCAGCCCTGGAAGATGTTCCCATTTCCATACGGACATTGCAACCCTCCTGATCATTCCTCTTGTTCTTGGTACAAGAGCTATCTCCCCAAGGCCTCAACATTCCCCAATGGACTATCCAGGGTAATGTTAGAGGGAGAATTTTTATTTACCCTTTTTTTTAGAATGTTGGAAATCTTTCCAGTTTTCCAACATTCACCCCAATGGACCATCTGGGGGAATTTTAAGGGAGTTTTCCTGACCTCCCTTCCTCGGCCTAGACTGTTTATTACCCATTCTCGGTTACCAGGTAAGTTGTGTGATTTTGGAGTTTCCAAAAGGGTACTCAACTTCCCTTACTGGAAGTTTCTCACAGTCCTTAAGACTCCAGGTGTTTCCCGAGGTCTCAACCCCCCCTTACTGGAGGTTTCTTGCAAACTTCAGGATCTGTTTCATCCGTCTCTAGCCATTTCCCTCGTGGGACAACAAAAATGCAGATCAGGGCTCCGCAATTGCTTGGTATCTTGAGATAAGTCTCATTCACACACACACTCAACCTCTGAGAATGTCGCAACCACCAAGGCAGTACTTACATTCCAATTTTTCCTACCTTGGCTTGTGTATGAGGTTGCCTGGTTGCCATGGTGCCTGCTTTCTTTTTTTTTTTTTTCCTGTGTTGCCTCTGCTGCCTCTGGAACAATAGTCGCAGGCTTATCTGCAGTCCTGCAAGCAGCCAAGATGCCCAAGCAGAGTAGGCCACCCGAAATTGGGTGGGACATGCCTCCCCTTCTGCTTGGGTCCTCTTCCAGCAGACACAGAGTATCCCGGACGAGCCCCCAAATTGTGAGAAACTCATCTGTCCAATATCAGAGGATGGACACAGGGACATGGAGTGCAGCAGAAGCAAGACGTTAATGGTGGTCTTGCAAGATCAGGTGTCTGGTGGGCAGGTATACCAAAGCAGGAAGAATCAGCACCTTTATCCCTAAAAGGCACGTCCCTCTCCTGGTTCCTCATTGGAGGAATACTTGCAAGAGTTACATGCTTTGCTGTAGGATGCCTACATGTTACATGTTGATTGGTTTTACAGAATTATCTCATTTACATTTCCTATTTGCCAACTGGTTTACAGGATTACTATTCTGATTGGATTCTGCCAAAAGTTTAAACATGTAACCAGCCAAAGTAAAAAGCCCTTGAAAAGGAAGCACAAATAAACAGGAAGTGACTCAGCAAAGGCATTTAAACATGACGCAGGGTTCATTTTGAAAACAAATCATTCCACTTCTTTTTTCTTTTTCTTTTTTTTGAGTTGGAGTCTCATTCTGTCGCCCAGACTGGAGTGCAGTGGCCACTCCCAGCCACCGCAGCCTCTACCTGCTGGGTTCCGGCGATCCTTCCACCTCAGCCTTCCAAGTAGCTAGAACTACAGGCGCGTGCTACCACACCCGGCTGATTTTTTGATTTATTGTAGAGATGAGGTCTCACCTGCCCAGGCAGGTCTCGAACCTGCAGGCTCAGGCAGTCCACTCACCTCAGCCTCCCAAAGGCACGGGATTACAGGCTGAGCCACCGAGCTTGGCTCATTCTATTTCTTATAGGTCAAGAGCACATGGCACCACCCTTTCCTGGGTTCTCCGAAGCACAGACCTTTTTTTGAGTTGAAGTCTCACTCTGTCACCCAGACTGGATTGCAGTGGCACACTCCTGGCCACCACAGCCTCCACCTGCTGGGCTCCAGCCATCCTTCCGCTCAGCCTTCCAAGGAGCTGGAACTACAGGCGTGCACTACCATGCCCAGCTAATTTTTTGATTTATTGTAGAAATGAGGTCTCGCCAAGTTGCCCAGGTGGGTCTCGAACCCGCGGGTTCAGGCAATCCACTCACCTTGGCCTCCCAAAGCACGGGATTACAGTTTGAACCACCGAGCCCAGCCAGCACAGGCCTTTAAAGAAAGAATTACTTGAGGCCAGGCTCAGTGACTCAACCTGTAATCCCAGCACTTTGGGAAACTGAGGCGAGTGGATTGCCTGAGCCTGCGGGTTCAAGACCAGCCCGGGCAACTTGATGAGACCGCATCTCTACAATAAATAAAAAATTAGCCAGGCATGGTAGCACATGACTTAGAAGGCTGAGGCAGAAGGATAGCCGGAGCCCAGCAGGTCAATGCTAGAGTGGCCGTGAATGTGCCACAGCACTCCAGCCCGGGCAACAGAGTGAGACTCCAACTCAAAAAAAAAAAAAAAAAGATAGAATAACTTGAGCCTATTGGGCCAGGGCCTGGAATTTAGCCAGTCACTGAAAGCCACCCAGCAGAAAATGACATTTCTGGGAAGATTCTGTTTTTAATTTTATGGCAGCTTTTCTGAAAGGAAAATAAAAAAGGAAAACTCATTTTTGTTTTGCTTTTTAAAGAAAAGACTAGAAGATCATCCCTGATGACACCTGTGTGGGTGACTTGATGTCTACTGGCTACTGTTCTCAGGCCCCAGGGAGAGGCTGATGAAGTCTCCTGTGACCTCCCATGGCCTCCCTTCACAGGGTGGTGACTGAAAAGAGTCAGTTGCAGAAGCTCTTTGGACAACGCCTGGCCCATGGCATCCTGGGAGGTCTGTGGTGGTCCATGTCCCTTCAAGGGGCGGTGACTGGGTCTGCTAAGTATGGGTGATCGTGGTTGCTGTGGGAGCCTGCGATACTGTGAAATGTTTACTGGTTCTTTCTGCGTAGCCATTTGATAACATGAGTGGAAATGGAAATGAGAATTTTCGCTGAAATCTAATCCAGTCTGCCCTTGTGTTTTCCTGATAAGTAGGAAGTTCTCTGTGCTTCTTGCCATAAAATTCCTTCTTCAAACTACTAAGTAGGCAAAGCCACGTCTTATTTTCCCTGTATGGCATGGGAGTTGGGATTCTGATGGCAGGAGAGGCACACCGGGCTGTCCACCTGTGCTGGCGAGATCCCTATATGGATGGAGCCGCAAGCCCGGGGGTTGAGGGTTGGGCTCCAGAGCGTGCAATGGCCACCAGTCATCATCTGTGTTTGCCCCACCTGCAGACACACCTAGGCATACACACGTGCAGACATGCATGGATATACACATCCACACACCCCTGTGCACACACATGCACAATACATGATGTCCACATGCGCACATGCCTGCATACATGTGTATACACACATAGGCAGAAACACACATAGACCCACATGCACATGCATGTACAATACACACCTGCATGCACACCAAGCCTGGGCACCTGTGCATGCGGCTGGCACTGCCTCTCCATGGGTGGCTGCCAGGACTGGGTGGACCCCACTGCAGGTGTCCTACAGGTGCTTGAAAGGTCTGTGGCTCATGATTCTGGCCTTGCGCTCATGGTGGAAGCAGGTAGAGTGTGTATCTCCTCCTGCAGCTCAAGCTCTGCTGTATCTCTGCCGTATCTCTGCCTTCATCCTCTTTTCGGAGCTATGCACCCTCCCTACCATCCCCAGTCCCCTTAGGGAATGCCACCCAGCCCTTTTGTAGCCTGGGGCCCTGTGCTGATCTGCCCGTTGGCCCCTCTGCCTCCCACCACCATGGAGAGAGGCTGGCCTCGGCTCTTCCTGAAGTGTGTTGAGCGGTGCATAGTGGGCTTTCAAGAAATGTCCACTTTTTCAAGTTAATTTTTTTTTTTTACAATTCACCAAACAGCAGGCACTGTGGATTCCTACCCACCCTTTTCCGCTCCAGGCCCCACCCAGTGACCTCATTGCATGTAGTCCCTGCGTCTCCTCTGTTCCCTCCCTCCCTAATGACTGTCACTGGCTCGGGCATGTCTGTGAGCTGTGCCCTCTGTGAGTCACTGCCTTCCTGCTCTCCAAGTGTCCCCTGCAATCTGGTCATGGAGTCCAGCCACCCTCTAGGGGAGGGCATGTTACAGGCAGGATTTGGGAGTCTCTGTGAGGAGGACTTGGATCTTCCTCCCCTTTATGTGTACCCCTGTGGAACATGCCCTTTCCCTTTATACCTGGGGATCTAACCTGATAACCCAGTAGTGTCCTTTTGTTGTTGTTGTTTTGAGTCGGAGTCTCACTGTGTCCCCCAGGCTGAAATGCAGTGGCATGCTCACAGCCACCGCAGCCTCGACCTGCTGGACTCAGGCGATCCTTCAGCCTCAGCCTTCCAAGTAGCTGGAACCACAAGCATGTGTCACCACACCTGGCTAATTTTTTAATTTATTGTAGAGATGAAGTCTTGTCATGTTACGCAGGCTGATCTCAAACCCCTGGGCTTGAGCACTCATCTCACCTCCACCTCCCAAAGTGCTGGAATTATAGGCCTGAGCCACTGCACCTGGCCCCCAATAGTGTCCTTATCAGCTTGTTGCTCCAGCTGCCCCAGCTCTGGTCATGTGGTCTCCTGGGTATCCCTGCATCCCTTTGGCTGGCCTCTGCTCTGGAGTTTTGGTGCCTCTGGCCTTAGGTTCTCCAAGGCAGCAGACCCGGCATCTGCTTCCTGGCTGTGGAATCAGCACTACTCCAAGGAGAGAGTGGAATCAGAGGCCCCGACCTGGGGGTTGGAGTGCCTACATCTCCCAGGTGGCACTGCTTCTGGCCCTCTTGGCAGACAGTGAGCCCCTACATATGATTGTGCTGTGTGTGCATGCATGACCGTTTCTCCACTTGTCCACTGAGGCCAACGTGGTCCACACCGGTGTCTCCAGGCATGTCCGCTCTCACCCGCGTGGCGTGTGCTGACCTGCCTTTGGTGTTGGGAGGCCTCCCTCCCATGGGTAAGACCCAGGCTCCACCACCCTCTGCTCAGCCTGGTGCATATGAAGTGCCGCTCGGAGCTGTTTGCCTCACCGTGCTCTAGGGGAAGGCCGCCAGAGCACATCATTTACATCACAGCTCCTTCTATTCCTGTCCTTCCAGTGTCCTGGCAAGATGTCATCCAGTGTCACGTGGGCCATTCCTCCTTTGTCCTATGTGGTCGTGTCACACATCTGTGCAGAGTCTGCATCCCAACCTGGCATCCCCTGACCTCCTGGCTGGGATGTTTGGATAGTTTGTGCATTAAAGTCCATTTTGTGTAATGTGTGGGCTTTGACGAGCACATGGAGCACTGACCTGAGCAGCTCTGTCCCCTGAATGTCCCCTGTGTGTGGCAGCTGCCTGCATCCCCAGCCCCGGCATAATATGGTCTGTTGTCTGGCCCTGTTTTGCCATCCCAAGTATGCCACGTGAGTGATGCCCTATAGTTTGTCGCCGTCTACTTGGTAAGATGTGTTCACAAGTTGAGCGCTTGGCTGCCTGAGTCAGTGGCTCTGGCGCTTTTGTCTCTGAAGATCGTCCTGTTGTGTGAGCCTACTATAGTTGGCTTATCCGTTTCCACCAGGAGGATGTCTTCCTTGTTCCTGGTTTTCAGTGCCTGTGAGCGGAACTGCTGTAGGCATGTGCGTGGGGTTTTGTGTGAATGTGTTTGCAGTTCATCTGGTGAACACCTGAGGGTATAGTGACTGGGTTGCCTGGCAGGCCTCTGAACCGGGTGAGGCCTCGCCACCTCATCTTCCGTGGCAGCTGCCCCGTTGTGCGTCTCCCTCAGCAATGAGCTAGGGTCCCTGATGCCCATGCCCTCTGGAGCTTTTGGCATTGCTGATTTGTAAGATATTGGCCATCGTGATGATGTCTGGTGACATCACGGTGTGGTTTTAGTGGGCACTTCCCCAGCAATAAATAATACTGAGCATCTTTCATGTGTTTATTTGACATTTGTCTGTCTTTTTTACATGAACAGATAATGTCAATGTCTGTGCAGATGCTCTTCCTCTTTTTTTTTCTTCTCACTTTTGAAATTGGGTTGTTAGTTTTCATATTATTGAGCTTTAAGAGTTTTTTAAACATTCTAGATACAAATTCTTTATCAGATCTGTGATTTGAAAATATTTTCTCCCAGTCTGTGACTTGTCTTTTCATTATCTTAAAAGTATATTTTGCAGCCTAGACAACACATTTTTTTTAATTAGCCACAATTAGCCAGGCAAAGTGTCCTGTACCTGTAGTCCCAGATACTCAGGATGCTGAGACAGGAGAATGGCTTGAGGCCAGTAGTTTGACTACAGGGGACTATGATCCCACAACTGCACTTCAGCCTCAGTGACAGAGGGAGACCTTGACTCTTTAAAGAAAAGTATCTTTTGCAGATCAAAAGTTTTTCATTTTAATAAAGTCCAGTGAATCGGTTTTTTGTTTCATGGATCATACTTTTGGTGTTAATACCTAAACACTTACGTCTTACACCTCCTTACTTTACCTTTAAGACTTTGGTCTTTTGAGTTAATTTTGTGTGAGGCCTGAAGTGTGTCAAGGCTCATCTTTCTGCATCATCAATGAAGAATTCATTCTTTTTCTGTGGAATTATCTTTGCACCTTGGCAGAAGTGGTTCACTATGTTTGTGTGGGTTTGTGTCTGGGCTGTGTTCCATTCCCTCAGTTGACGTTGCTGTCCTTTCCTTTTCAACTACGCTGTTTGATTAGCTGTGTAGTACGTACGGCTTAAAATTGGGTCACATGAGTTCTCCAACATTGCTCTTTCAGAATCATGTTGACTATTATAGTTCCTTTGCTTTCCATATACATTTTAGAGTCAGCTTTTCAGTATTGACAGAGAAGCCTGCCCGATGTTTTGGTTAAGATTGTATTGAATCTGTGGATCAAATTGGAGAGAATTGATTGACAGAGAAGCCTGCCCGATGTTTTGATTAAGATTGTATTGAGTCTGTGGATCAAATTGGAGAGAATTGACACACTAATAATTTTGTCTCTTCCAATCCACGAACATGGTATATCTTGCCACATGTTTAGATCTTCTTTGATTTCTTTCATTAATGTTTTGTAGTTTTCCACATGTAGAGTCTGTTTACAATTTGTTAGATTTATATTTGTGCATTTTTTGAGTTGCCGTCATAATTTTTTTATCATTACACAATATCCTTTTTTAATCCCTTATCATTCCTCATTCGTAAGTCTACTTGTCAGGATATCAGTGTGGCACTCCAGCTTTCTTTTGGTTCACATTTACCACAGTATCGTTTTTATACTTTTAACCTAATTTCTTTTGTTCATCGTGTTTACAAAAGGGAGTGTGGTCTCTCTCTCATCAGCGTCTCTGTGTAGACACGTCCTTGTGGATGCTGGCATCCAGAGGATGTGGATGTGCTCCTGTCTGGAGTGCACTTCTGGATGGCCAGCTCACTGCTTGTACGTGGTCAGGCACACATTTCATATCAATGTACGTCAGTTTACTTAAACACACGCAACACATATAAGCAGGTGAAGCACATGTGCACACACATGAACACATCCAGGTTGGGTTTTCCAATGCTTCCCCAAGATTTCAAGGAGGTACTCTGACTCCTTGAGTCTGGAGCTTGGACCCCAACCATTGGTTGAGCAGAGCCCCCCTCCCACCGAGTCCCCACACATATGAACATCTGAACAGCACCCTCACATCTGCAGATGGCTTCCTCCAGTCACTCTCTTCTCCTCTCTTCTCCTCCTCCCAGTTGTGGCATTTCTGGTGGCGTTCCAGCAGAACAAGCAGCTAATTGGAGACCGGGGGCTGCTGCCCTGCAAGGCATACCTGAGGAGTGTGCAGCAGTACTTCCAGGGCAGGGCAGGCTGGGATGCCTGGAGCTACGCACCCACCATCCTCTGGCTGCTGGACTGGTCAGACATGGACTCCAGCTTGGACTTCCTTGCTCTCCTGGGCCTGGGCATCTCGGCTTTTGTCCTGATGGCAGGCTGCGCCAACATGGTTCTCATGGCCACTCTCTGGATCCTCTACATGTCCTTGGTCAACGTGGGACAGGTCTGGTAAGTGGGGACTGGGCAGACATTATGTGCAGCACTGTGGCAGTCAGGCACCTCCTGGCAGGGGGAGGGAGGGGGCAGACCCTCACCGTCATCAGTTCAGAGGTGTATCAGTGCCTGCCCAAGCTATGGGAGAGGCCACCAGCCACTAGCAGCCAACTGCAGTAGCTTCGCATGCTTGGGAATAAAGCCCTGGTTCTCTCTGGAGTGGCATGTCCCCACCTGAGGGGCCATACCACCTGCTAGAGCTAGGGGCTGGGAAGATGGAAGCAAAGCCTCAGAGTGGCCAAGGCCCACCCTCTTGCTCCTGTCCCCCTCTCTACTCATAAGAAACCATTACAAGCCAGTCCTGGGCCCAAAAGGCAGAGCAACCTTTGAGCTGCAGCAACAAGGGGCTCTGTAGGCTGAGGGGCTGGAGAGGTTCTTTGAGCAACAACTGGGCCTGGGTCATCCGGTGAAGTTCTGGGGGGCTATGTGGTACATTACTGTGAGCAGGTCGGACAGGGAGTGCACTCTTCTTTCAAGTTCTGTGTTTCAGAAGAATAGAAGAATCACTTACCAGAGGGAGCACAGAGGGCTCTGTAAGAGGAAATTCTGAGATAAAGCCCTGGGGTGGGGCAGGGAGGTGGTCCCTGCATAGACATGCAGGAGGCCAGCTTGGGAGTGGGTGTTCGTGTTGATGTGTAGGAGGCCAGCTTGGGGATTGGTGGCTACATAGACATTTGGGAGGCCAACCTGGGGGTGGGTGTCTGTTTAGATGAGCAGGAGGTGAAGATGTCCGGCGCCTGTTGCAGGGGTCTATACAGGGCCATGTGTCCTCTTGGAATGCTTCCAAGGGGGCCTAGGGGTTTGTGCAGAGCCGGCCTGGGCGTGGTGGCTTCTTGTCCTGGACCAGGTCAGTGGCACGGCACCTCCTGGAGAGTGGACTCTGAGCTCCGACTCTCCAAGCTTGGACACTCAGTGCTGACCTCAGCATGGCCTTGCTGATGTGTCCAATGGTATGGCTAGAAGCTGCGACACTGGCTGCCTCTCAACTAATGTTTTTGTCTTCTGCAGCCTGGTGCACTTGCAGGCTCTAGTGGACCACATTGGGCTTGAATGCCCTGTGCCCTTCTTCCTGTGAGGAAGGGGTGTGTGTAGGCTAGGGTGGCAGCTGGGCTTGTGTCTCTGATGGAGTGTGTGCTCTGTGCTGTGTAACTGTCCCCTGTAAAGTCATGTGTCCCATGTCGTGTCACTGTCCCTGGTGGTGTTGTGTATCCGTGTTGTGTGACTATTCCTGGTAGAGTCATGTGTCCAATGTTGTGTGACTGTCCCAGGTGGAGTTGCATGTCCCATGTCGTGTGACTGTTCCTGGTGGTATTGTGTGTCCTGTGTTGTGTGACTGTTCCTGGAGTCATGTGTCCAGTGTTGTATGACTGTCCCAGGTGGAGTCACGTGTCCCATGTCATGTGACTGTCCCTGGTGGAGTCCTGAGTCCCATGTCGTGTGACTGTCCCAGGTGGTATTGTGTATCCCATGTCATGTAACTGTCCCAGGTGGAGTCCTGTGTCCCATGTCATATGACTGTCCCTGATGGCTTTGTGTGTCCCATGACTGTCCCTGGTGGAGTCGTGTGTCTCATGTTGTGTGACTATCCCTGGTGGTGTCATATGTTCTATGTCATGTGACTGTCCCTGGTGGAGTCCTGTGTCCCGTGTCGTGTGACTGTCCCTGGTGGCATTGTGTGTCCCAAGTCATGTGACTGTCCCTGATAGAGTCGTGTGTCCCATGTTGTGTGACTGTCCCCAGTGGAGTCATGTGTCCAATGTCATGTGACTGTCTTGGGTAGAGTCATGTGTCTCATGTCATGCGACTGTCCCTGGTGGAGTCATGTGTCCAATGTCATGTGACTGTTCCGGGTGGAGTCACATGTCCCATTCTTGTGACTGTCCCTGGTGCCATGTGTCCCGTGTTGTATGACTGTCCCTGGTGGAGTCATGTGTCCAATGTTGTGTGACTGCCCCTGGTGGCATCATGTGTCCCATGTTGTGTGACTGTCCCTGGTGGAGTCCTGTGTCTCATATCATGTGACTGTCCCTGGTGGAGTCGTGTGTCCAATGTTGTGTGACTGTCCCTGGTGGCATCGTGTGTCCCATGTCATGTGACCGTCCCTGGTTGATTCGTGTGGTCTCTCTTCACATCGTGTCTGCACAAAACATCTGACATTGACCTTGACCTTCTTGGCAGAGGCGGTTCTTGTCGCATGTCCCCTGTACCATGGCTCTGCCCCATCCTGCCTCTGTCTCTTGGGAGGAGAGCGCTATTTGCCACCCATTTGGGGGGTGTTCTCTCACCTCCTAGGGTCCACAGAATTGTAGTACCTGCTGGGACTAGTCTCTTCTCCTGCCCGTGTTTTTCAAGCATTGGTGTCCTCTGTGTCAACGTGCACAGATTGTGTGGGTACTTTGGTCATCTGTACTCTTGGTCTAAGACAGACATCTTGGGGCTCAGTAGCACTTAAGACAGGTACAGCCAAAGCTTCCTGGCTCTCGCTGTGTGCAGTTTAAGTGACCGTGAGGAAGACCCTAGGCCCTGGTGAGGCCTCTCTATGTGCAGACTGTGAAGAAGGCTGGAACCTTCCATGTAGTTCCTACCCCTGCTTCTCGGTTAGCATTCACTTTTTCAGAAAGTTAGATCTCAGACTCCTTTATCTGTGTTTTACTTTGGCAGTGGCCCTGAAGGGTTTCTTTGTTGCTGTTCAGGATGACTGGCCAGCTGTCCTTTCTCTACCTTCCAACCCCCCAGAGAAAGAAAGGATTATCTCTGGAAACTTGGACGGAAGTCAGGGTGTCTCAGGGTCCTCCTTCCTGTAAGGCAGCTGCCTCCGGCACTTCCTTCCTAGGCAGGAGGCATGGTGGATCTACTTCAAAGCACACGGTAGCCGTAGGGGCAGGGGTGTACATGGCCCAGCCTGCACCAGGTGACATTACACTAGTGCTTGTTTTTGACCAACAGCAATGAAAACACTCCAGGACCTAAACATGACACCGGTCCACACTGCCTATGGTGCCATGTCCACACCTGCCCCGCCTGGCCCTCTCCACCTCAGGTGGCGTGGGGGTACACCCCTCCTGGTTGGGCTGGGTCTCTGTCTGTCAGCCCATGTGCAGGGGTTTGACAAGCTTAGCCATATTGGTGCATGGAAATGAATTTCTCTTTGGTGAACTCTGTGGCGGGAGGGGCAGTAATCCCATAGTTGGGCACTTGGGTGCCAGTCCTGGTCATCCTCCGTGTCATTGGGGTCATGGCCACATCCTGCTTCTGGGTTGTCTGGGACTAACACTCAGCTCCTACTTGGAGTCTAGTCTTTGTGAAGTGGACCTGGCCAGGTGAGCCCCAAGTATGCAGGGTCTAGAGCCCTGCGGAGAGTGTGCATATGTGGTGTGCACCCGACTGCTGGGACCCCTGCATGTCCAACAGCGTGGCTCTCATGACTCAGACACTTACTGAGCTCCTGTTTGGCACTGTGACACCAAGGACTAGGCGCCCCAATGTGGGTCTACTCAGTCCTGCCCGGGAGGGCGAGTCCCCTTGGGAGACAGGGCTCTTGGGCCTGGCATAGATGCATCAGCACGAGCTTTGTGTTGACTGAGCTGATGTTGTTTGGCTTGTGGACGTGCATTACGGCAGCTTTCAGACCATTAACTTTGGGAGTGGCCTGCATGGGGTGGTCCCTGTATAACTTGCTGGTCTGCTCTGGGTCCTCTATGGAGTTACCACTGAGTCAGGATGTCCAGGTCTCATGTCATAAGTGGTTTTTCTGGCATTGGATCAGTCTTCTCAGCCCTATGGCTGGTTGCCAGTTGCTGCCCTGCCCTGGACAGGAGGACGCAGGAAAGCACAGCTGCCCATGTGGTCCCGGATACTTGGGTCTCTGTCCTCTCCTCCATCCAGGACTTGTCTAGAGGAGTACTTCTGTCTGGCTTCCCCGGCCCTGGGGTTATAACAGTGGAGTGTGTTGTGTGAGGTTTTGGAGACTTGCAAGGGTTTAGTCTGCTGCAGTCGTGCATGTGGCCAACTGCAGGACACCCCTTGCTGCATAGTGGCTGCAAGCACACTTCTCCGGAGGCTCGTGCAAATTGGTGCAGACACCACGACTGAAGCCGGCTCCAGGGCCCTGCCTAGCTTCTCTGTGAAGCTTGGTAGTTTTTTGTTTTTGCTTTGTTTTGTTTTGTTTTTTGACAGGGTCTTACTCAGTCACACAAACTGGAGTGCAGTGGCACAATCACATGACTCACTGCAACCTCAACATCCTGGGCTCAAGTGATCCTCCTGCCTCAGCCTTCCTAATAGCTGGGACTATAGGCATGCACTACCACGCCCAGGTAACTTTTTATTTTTTGCAGAGATGAGGTCTCACTATGTTGCCCAGGCTGGTCTTGAACTCTTGGACTCAAGCAGTCCCCCCACCTTGGCCTCCCAAGTGTGGAGATTCCTGGCATGAGCCACTGTGCCGGGCACTTGAAGCTTGTTTTTGGATCTGTGTGTCTCCACGTTTTCCAGAGTTTTTCCATTATGACCGAGTAACAGAGACACGTTCCAGCAATGATGCCTGGGGAGGTAGCCCATCCTTGCACATGATGCTGAGTTCCTCGTCCCCTGGCACTTAGTACCTTGTCACCCTTGTCCCTGCTTCCCCCAGGGACTGTGGTGTGGTGAGTCACAACTTGTCCTTGAGCCATTAGACTCTTGAAGCCATGTGACGCTGTGACTTCTAGGTCCTTCTGCCAAGGGCCACATAGGTGTCCAGTTAGATTATGAATGTTTCCGTTCTTAACCTTAGCATTCCTGTAACAAGTATCTTCCTAATTTTTTTTTTTTTTTTTTGAATTGGAGGCTCACTCTGTCCCCCAGGCTGGAGTGCAGTGGCATACTCATGGCCACTCCAGTGTCGACTCGCTAGACTCAGGCGATCCTTCTACCTCAGCCTCCCAAGTAGCCAGAACTACAGGTATGCACTACCATGCCTGGCTAATTTTTGGATTTATTGTAGAGATGAGGTCTCACCAAGTTCCCCAGGCTGGTCTCGAACCTGTGGACTCAGGCAATCCTTTCCCCTCGGCCTCCCAAAGTGCCGGGTTTACAGGCTTGAGCCACTGAGCCTGGCCCCTAATTTTTAACCAGCAAAAGGTAAAGATATACAAGATTGTATCCCAGTCATCAGGACATACTAAAGGGAACAGACAGAACTCAGGGGGCCACGAGCAGGCAGGCCCCCGGCCTCACTTAGGGGAGACTGCCATGGTCCTATGAATGGAGCAGTCAGGCATACTCAGGAGCAGTTTGAAGGAGAAGTGTTTCATGTTTAAAGCAACGTTTTAAGATAAAAGAATAGTGTTTATGACTTTCACACCTATGCATGACACAGTGGCAGGTATGGGGCCAGCATTTACACTGTAAAACCATAAAGCTGAGTCAAATGCAATACATAGGATTTGGACGTTAGACAACAGACAATGCAGGAGGGACGCACAAGGCACCCACAGCCACCTAGCCTCCTGCCTGAGCATGTGCTACACCACTGCCTGAGAGGAGAAGCCCAACAGAACATATGCCTTTCTAAGCTTAGGAGACAGAGGCTGGAGTCCAGGGCCACTAGAGTTGTGTGACATAGTATCAGAGTAAAAGGAGCTACCCTTGACAGAGCTGCAGAAATCTATTCAGGGCGCCCCTCAAAACTTGGGTAAGGTGTGAGATTCCTAGAGGCTTGGTGGAGAAGGGTGACCCAGAAGCTGCAGGCTCAGCAGTGCTTCTGAAGGTCACATCGTGTGGGAGACACGAGTGTGCAACCAGCCAGGCGGGAGGGACCTTGCTTGAGATGCCAGGCACTTAGCTGATGCCATCAAAGGCAACATCTTATAGGAAGAGGGCTCCTCTGGACCAAGAATAAAGGGCCATTCTAGACTGACTTACAAAGCTTGAAAGCAAGCCTTGGAAAGATCAAGCTCATCCTCCAGCAAATTAACTGCTTGCCAGAACAGACTCATATACTTTCCAAAGGAAGCAAATAAAACTAACCTCTCAAAAATCTTTAAAAAGCTACTAGACTTGTGAAGAAGCAGGAAAACACGGTCCCTAACCAGGGGGAAAAGGTCAGTAGAAATTGACTCTGCAATTACCTAAATGTTGGAATTAGAAGAAGATTTTAGGCAGCCATTATAAATACATTCAAGAACTTGAGGGAAGTATTCATCATGATGAATGAACAAATGGGAAATTTAACAGAGATGAGTCTTTAAAGAAGAGCTAGTTAGCCATTATAGAACTGAAAAGTACAGTATCTGTACTGAAAAATTCATTGTGTGGGCTTAGCAGGTTGGAGATGGAAGAAGAAAGGCTCAGTGAATTTTAAGAGAAAGCAATAGAAATTATCCAAGCTAAAAAAAACCAAAACAAAACAAAAAAAAAAACAAGCAAAAAGACTGAAATTTGAAAAACAGATTTCAGTGATTTCAGTGACTTGTGGGACAGTACCAGGTGATCTAACCTACATGTAACTGGAATCCCACAAAGAGAAGACACAGGGCATATTAGGGCATAAAATGTATTTGAATAAATAGTATCTAAAAGTTGTAAATTTATAGATCCAAGAAGTTCAGCAAACACTAAGGAGTAGAAGTAAAAGAAAACCACATTTTGGACATATTGTCAAACTACCAAACACCAAAGACGAAGAGAATCTCTTGAAAGCTTCCAGGAAAAAAGTCATTACATTTAGGAGAATAAAATGTAAGTGATGTCTGGCTTTGTGTAACCACAGGAAGTCAGAAGGCAATGGAATGGCATCTTTAGAGTGATCGAAGAAGAACAACTGTCAACCCAGAATTGTATCCAGTGACTGTGTCCTTCAAAGATGAAAGCAAAATACAGACATTTTCAGATCAATGAAAACTGAGAAAGTCTTTGCTAGCAAACACACTACAAAAACTGTTAAAAAACTGTCTCCAGGCTGAAGGAATTATTGCAGGGCAGAAACTCACATCTACAGAAAGTAATAAAATATAGTAGGAATGGTAAATATGGTCAATATTTCTTTTCCTTTTTTTTTTCTTAATTGCTTTAATATACATATGACTATCTAAGACAAAAATTATAATACCATGCTGTGGAATTTACTATGTGTGTAACATGCATGACAGCCTTGGCACAAAGGAAGGAGGGGACCCTTCCTGAACCTGTGACGTCACTGGATTTCTAAATTTTACACGAAGTAGTAAAACATTAAGTCTGGTCTATTGTGAGTAGTTAAGGATATGTATTGGTAGCCCTAGGGCAGTCACTAAAAATAAGGCAAAGATGTATAGCGGAATGCCAATGGAATGGCTAAAACAGAGTATTATACATATTTGCTAAAGCTAAAAGAAGGCAGAAAAGGGAGAACAGGATTTTATTTTATTTTTTATTTTTTATTTTTATTTTTTGAGTTGGAGTCACTCTGTTGCCCAGACTAGAGTGCAGTGGCCGCTCTTGGCCACAGCAGCCTCGACCTGCTGGGCTCCGGTGATCCTTCCACCTTAGCCTTCCAAGTAGCTGGAACTACAGGCATGCACTACTACTCCTGGCTAATTTTTTTGACTTATTGTAGAGATGAGGCCTCGCCAAGTTGCCCAGGCTGGTCTCAAACCCGCGGGCTCAGGCAGTCCATTCACCTCAGCCTCCCAAAGCGCAGGATTACAGGCTGAGTCACCGAACCCGGCTAAGAACAGGATTTAAAAAAACAGGTCCACAAAGTAGAACTAATTCAGCCATGTCAGTAATTATGTTAAATATAAGTGGACTAAACATTCAAATTACTAAGCAGGGATTTAGACTCATTAAAATAATTCAAGTCCCAAATATATGTGGTTTTCAAGAGATACACTTTAAATATAGTGGTACACATAAGTTGAAAGAGAAATGATGAAAAAGATGTACTACAAATGTTAGATGTTAGGAGTCTAGAGTGGCTATATTAACTTTAGACAGAATAGAGTTAAAGACACAGAGATACAGAGAGCCATTTCGTACTAATATGAAAATCAGTTGATCACACAGACATAGTTGTGAAGGCATACTCACCACATAACAGCATTTCATAATATACAAGGCAAAGGTGGACAGAGCTAGAGGGAGAAATGCGCACATTCACAATTAGGGTTGGAGATTTTAGCATCACTCTTTTATTAATTGAGTGACTAACTTAAAAGCAAGTCTGTGAGGCTGTAGGAGATAGAGCCATACCATCAGCCACTGTGACATAATTGCTAAGCCCCTTTGCCACTGAAAACCTCAGGATGTGTTCCTAAAAACATTCTTCTGCATTCCTGTGGAGACCAACATCAGCAAATTTAACTTGGACACAGGTCTGTGTCCTCCTCTCCCATCCATTCCCAGTTTTGCCGTCTGACCTTAGAATGACCTTCATGGCATTGACTTCCCATCTAGGGCTAGGCCTTGGGCTTAGCTGTCTCTTGTCTCTGCTGTGTCCTTCAATCGGGGGCATCCACCTTTCATGACACTGATGTCTCAAGTCATGTCCCTTGAATCAGCCATGCTCCTCGCTGGGGTTTTGTCTGCTCTCCCTGTGACTGCATTCAGGCTAGGTCACTGCGTAAGTTAAGGGCTCCTCCCAGAGCATTGGCTTCATCCTAAGGTGTGGTGCTGGTTCCTGTAGGTGTTGGTGCTCTGAGTTGGCCATCCAGGTCACCATGAGGGACCTGCCATCCTGCAGCTGTGACATGCCCACACACAAGGGCTTCACACAGAAGAAGTTATTCTCCCACCATCCATGAGGCTAAAGTCTGAAGTCAAGTGACCCTGAGCAGGGTCACTTTCCCTCTGACGTCTCTAGGGGAGGGTCCTTCCTCACCTCTTCAGCTCCGGGACTCCAGGCATCCCTCAGCTTGTGGCCACATCACTCCTGGGTCCTTTCTGGTCATGTGACTTCCTTCTCTCTTGTCTGTCTCACGGTTCCCTGACTGTTCTCCCATAAGGACACTTGTGACTGGACAGTCCAGGATGATCTCATCTCGAGATCCTTAACTCAGTGACCTCTGCACAGAGCCCTTTCCAAATAAGATTAGGTCTCAGGAAGCAGGACACAGACAGGTCTTTCTGGGGCCTCTGTTCATCCATTGCCTGGGTTTCTCTTTACCAGGAAGCATGCTTCCTGGTTCCCTGTGGGCTTCACTTAGTTCTGGATAATTGTCATCACATAGTCTTCTATAACAACACTTGAAGTCTCTGTCCTTCACATTGAATCATGACTGCCTTCCTGTGCTGCCAGTGCTCTCTTACGGTAGCTCTGGGTGGCACTTGCAGTTCCGACTGCTGACATGGCGTGGGGGTGGCTGACACTGGCACCTTGTGGCCCCCATGTGTGCACTTATTTATAGAGTCACACTGGTCTGTCGGGACATCAGTCACTTAGTGATGTGTGTGCTGGCAAAGGGTGGTCCGTCATGTGTGCTTACTGATTAACCGAGCCCCCGTTGGATATTTTGGGTGTTGTTTCTGTTTTTTGTGACTAGAGATGGTGCCTCAGTGGACAGCTTCACAGTTCACAAGTTGTGTGCACACCCTTGAACCATGTGGCCTACATTCCCCAAGTGGGTCAGCTCTGTCAGAGCGTCGAGAAGGTGTCACCAGTGCACAGAAGGCAATGCTTACAGTGTGTCGCTTTGCTTGCTACTCCCTATGCAGAGCACTACATTTCTAGAAAGTTCCGAGAGTTTAATAAGGGGAAAGTCCTATTATGGACCCATGTGCCTTTGCTTGTTAATGCGTGTTTGTTTTGCTGTTTGTGCTTCTGTTTCTTGTGTTTTGTGTTTTGCCATTTCCATTGGCATGAATGCTCTGTGTTTACTCACCTGCCAAAGACTGTGCCAGTCCCACTGGACCCAGAGCCCATCAAGTGAATGTGTCTGTGCAGCCACCTG
The DNA here is from genome assembly GCF_000164805.1 of Carlito syrichta. NCBI lineage: Eukaryota > Metazoa > Chordata > Mammalia > Primates > Tarsiidae > Carlito > Carlito syrichta. The sequence continues at coordinate 34,510 of NW_007248497.1, forward strand.
TGTGGAACACTCACCCCTGGTTTCGCACCATTTCGCATGTGGTAGGCACTGTTTCCACACAGGGTGGCTTTGTGGAGTTGAGTCTGCCAGTCCTTCCTTGTTTGCATTTCTGCCATCAGTGCTGTTGAAACCACCCAGCACTTCATCCAGGTACTTTTTTTTTGAGTTGACGTCTCACTTACTTTTAAAGGTATTTGCATCATGCTTTAAACTGTAGTTGAAGGCAATGTTGGGAGGATGACAGAGTCTCATCTGCAGAAGCCACGACCGTGCTTAGCTGTGCTCAGTCGCCTGAGCCTCTGTCTGTCTGAGCCTGGGCCTCCCAACAGCACCCTGGGAACTCGTGACCCCTCTCAGCAGGCGGTGACAGACACTTGCAGGGGTCTCTGGTCATCACCATCTTATTTTCTTTGATGAAGAACATAAACGTTAGGGCAGCAGTGGTCGCGTTGTGCCGTGGCCTGGTGTGCTTGGTCCAGCCTCTCCCTGCTGCCCCAGTGGGCCACTGTCTTGCTCTTCCCTGCACCAGGCAGGCTGTGACCCTGTCCAGCAGGACTGGGCGCCCCAGTCTTACCAGAGCTGTGCAGGCACCCTATGCTGGTGACAGGGTAGGAGGCACAGGGGTGCAGGGGTGGTAGGTGTCCACTCCCCTCTCCTGCTGGCCTGGGAGGACACGGAAGCCCACTGACCCTTGTCCCCTGAGGTATTGCCCCTGTATCCCTGGTGTTTCCATCAGGAGCTTCTCTGTAAGAAAGTCTGTGTCTTTGGCAGTGACCATGCGACAAGGACTTCAGTCTTGATGACAAGATCAGCCACAGACCCAAGTCAGGAGTCTGAGGGTGGTTCAGAAGAGCACAGTGTGCTGTGAATTCCTTCCTACACACCTCCTAAATGCCCCAGGGAGTTCTTTGTGCTAGGTGAGAACTGACTCCTGCAGATCTGCAGCTTGCCTGCCCAGCCGAGAGTGCTTGACAGTAATGTGTATGCGTATGAGAGTGCTTGATAGTATGTATATGCAGAGCCTTGTTACCAGTGAAAAGTAGCCCAAGACTAGTGCACTTAAGTGAGAGGCTTCTTGTAAAAGCAGGAGCCTCCAGTGTAGTGGAGGAGGAGATGCCACACTAGGCACGTGCAGCATCTGCTGGGCCATCCGGGCCACTTGCTTTCTTGATTTGGGGACCCCGATGATGGTTGGTCGGGTGGGGGGATATGAGACCCTGACGATGGTCGGTCAGGTGGGAGGATATGGGGACCCTGACGATAGTCAGTCAGGCGGGGAGATATAGGACCCTGAAGATGGTCGACCCGGTAGGGGACATGAGGACTCTGAGGATGGTCGGTCAGGTGAGGGTTATGAGGACCCTGATGACAATCAGTAGGCAATGGGGGGCCTCGCAAGGGGGCAGGACCCTGTCTTAGGAGATAGCTAGAAGGAACATGTCAACATGGCCTGTCTGGGACAAACTTCATGCCCTTCGGAACAAGGAAGAACTTGAGTTTCTTTAAAGAACAAAACACCAGAACAACCCCCAGAATACTCCATGGAAGTCAGCATCTTCTACAATAAGTTATAGTTGTTGAAAAATATAATAAAAGCTATACAAGTAATGACAGCTTTTCAGTTTTTCATGTCATTAGCTAAAACAAGCTGATATTTTAAAAGTCTTTATCAGGCAGCCTTGAAACTTGAAATTCAAAACAGATGAAGCCACAGAAGAACCCACTTTTCAGTATCCTCCACACATGTGAAGGTACGGTGTCTGGGCAGAGCCCTTGGCCCACAGACATGTGTGTTTTGGGGCCCTCACTATGGGGAGTCACTGAGCTCTCCCAGACCTGGGTCCCTTCCCCTCTGAGCTCATAAAAGTACAAAACTTTTATTCTTTCAACAGGTTATTTACTGGGAAGAGTTACGGGGTAGATTTATTTCTGGCCTCAACCCATGCGCACGACGGCTGTTTACAAGGTTTGCATCGTGGAAATTGATCTTGTCTGGGGTGGAGAGTATGTTGGGCAGCCACACATGCCCCACCTCCCTCCAGCCTTTCTTCTCTGGAGTGAACAGCAGACCCAGGCGTCGTGTCTTCTACCCGTGTGTGGTGTGCATCTCTCCTGGCTAGGGGTAACTGAAGATTCCAGAGCCGCCAAGCGTCTCACACTGACGGGGCTTAGGGGCATCCAACACTCCACCTCCCACCCCTCCCATCTGACCTCATGGTGGGAATCCCGGCCATGTTCACAGGCAGTAGGTGAATGTGTCCGCCACCTAGGTCCCAGCGTGTGCATACCTGTGCCTTCCAGGCAAACGTGTCTTACTAGGCAACTGTTTTTTCTTAGCATCTGTTCTGAAATGCAGTCCATGAATGTGAAAAGGCAATTGTTTACAGTGTGTACGTCGGTGGTTTCACGTATTCACAGAGCTCTGAAGCCATCACTGCTAAGTGAAAGCATTGTTACCACCTCAGAAACCAGTTTTGACCACGGTCCCCACTCTTCCTTCCCAGCCCTAATGACCCACTTCCTGTCTGTGACGTTTCATGTACATGAGGTCACGCCCCACGTGGCCTGCTGTGTCTGCATGGCTCACTGAGTGCCTGTTTCTGGGGCTTTCACACCCCACATGGTATGTGTCTGCACGGCTCACTGAGCACCTGTTTTCAGGGGCCATCACACCCCCCATGCTCACTGACCACCTGTTTCCAGGGCCTATCACACCCCGCATGGCTCCCTGAGTGCCTGTTTCCAGGGGCCATCATACCCCACGTGGTCTGTGTCTGTGGGGCTCACTGAGTTCCTGTTTCCTGGTGCCATCACACACAACCTGGCTCACTGAGTGCCTGTTTTCAGGGGCCATCACACCCCACATAGCTCACTGAGTGCTTGTGTCCAGAGGCCATCACACCCCGCGTGGCTCACGGATTACCTGTTTTCAGGGACCATCATACCCCATGTGACTCACTGTCTGCCTGTTTCTTGGGGCTATCACACCCCACATGGCTCACTGAGCACCTGTTTTCAGGAGCCATCACACCCCACATGTCTCACTAAGCACCTGTTTTCAGGAACCATCACACCCCACATGGCTCACTGAGTACCTGTTTTCAGGCACATCCCACTGTCAGGGCTGCATTCCTTTCTGCTCTGGGCTGAGAGACCCTAGTGTCTGTTAAGGTGGCCGTGGTGGGTTTTCTTGAATCCAAGGGTGGGTTTTGCTGTGGGCCAGGGCTGGGCTAGACACTAGGGGCTGAGGTATGCTGGAGTCCCCCTGCAACCCACCCTGCATGTGACTGTTCCTGGCAGGTCTCCACATGTGTGTGACTGGGGCCTTTGCAATGCATCTGCTGCCAGCGTTCGCCTTCACTCTCTGATGGTGCAAAGTGAGTTGGTGATGATTTGACAGGAGGACAAAGGCCCATCTACAGCTGCAGCAGCAGCAGTGGAGACAAAACCTGCCAGCTCCTCACGTGTAAAATCCCTTTCGTCATCAATGTGAGGTAGTGGTGTCCTTTAGGCTATCATATTCCAGGGAATGACATTTTCCATGATGTTTGGTTGAAATTATTTATATTGAAAAAAAAAAGTACTGATTTGCTGAACCCTAGATACTCCATCAGCCCACTGAGGCCTGCTGTGGCCTGCCCTGTGAGCAGGTAGGTGGACCTTCTGTGTCTCGAGCTGGCAGGAAGGGCCCAGCAGTGCCAGCCAACCCCACACTGCCCGGGCGTGCTGGGGGCTTCACCAAAAGGAAAACACAGTGTTTCGAGGAGATTTTGGTCCAAACACGTTCCAGTTGTAATACATGTTTCTTCTTATGTTTTTCAGGTACTCTTTTGGTAAGTGAATACCCTGTGGAAAGCTCTGCGGTGTGTAGAGTTGTGTTGGGGTATGTATCTCTGTACTTTCTGGGTTTCTGGGCTGCTCTCACTGCAGTTGGCAGTTCCAGCTGCACCTGGCCACCATGTATAGCGCTTGCCTGGTGACCTCCACCTCCTACCCTACTGCCCTGTCCGTTAAGTGACTGACACAAAATGTGGACATGCCTGGCTCCAGGCACAGGAGTCAGAGGCTCCAGCAGCACCTTGCTGTGATCAGTATTGTTAGCAGGTGACATCACCCTCCTTTTCTGGGGTGAAGGAAAAGGGAAAGCCCCCACAGGACTGCCCCATCCCCCTGCTCCCTCACGTTGTCCCCGAGGGACCCATGAGCCTAAGTACAGGAAAAGGGTGGGAGAGGACTTCACAGCAGAGGACACCTGAGCTGGAGACACATCTATAGGAAAAGGTTGGAGGAGGGCTTCACGGCACCCATGGCACTAATGCGGAGGCGATGTGGCTGGGGCTTTGTTTGGTGGATGAGGCTCTCGGGTCCTCCCAGCCCACCCAATGTGGGAAATGCTGGGGAGAAGGAGGAGGACGGCCACCAGCTGGACAGTACAGGGCCAAGAGTATAGTGGCTGGGCTTTCTAGGGGCTCTTGTGACACACAGTGGGTTTGTACTAGGGCTAACTCCTCCCCACAAAAAAAAAAAAGGAATTATGTTTTGGAGGGTGGGCCTCTTGTGGTACAGGCTTTCCCTACTAGGTCACGTTCTAGGAACCCATGGGCATCAGTATACCAGTCAGTGATGTTGTGAGAGGCTGAGTTCTGCTTTGGTGATTTTTTTTTTTTTTTTTTTGGGGGGGGGAGATGGGAGGGGTGAGGGGCGGAGCGTCAGATGCTTCACCCTCCCTAGTCATGGGATCTTGCCTGGAGAGACTTTTTTGTTTTCCTGAATGAAAAAAGTCCTCAACTGGAAATGTTTTTTGCCAATGTGGAGGAGGTGAAACAAAAAACAGAATCACTAAAAGGCATCAAAATTGATGAGTTCAAAAACTGTTTTGAGCAGTGAAAAAAGTGTCTAAATAAGCATCTCTCATCAAGTGGAGAGTAATTTGAAGGTGACTGAAACTTAAATATGTAAGAATAAATGCACAATTTTTGTAAATAAATTCTGGGTTTTTTGACAGCCCCTTCATAAGTGAACCTGACTTCAGGGCCTCAGGAAGGACAACCGCCCCATCCTCATTACTCCTTGACCTCAAGACAAGAGGCAGAAGAGGCCTTTTTATTTGTAAGACCCCATGCTGGGGGGAAGGGGAGGCTGCACCAGGTCCCTGAGCCCTGCCTTCTGGGGACCCACCCCACCCCTATTGGCCGGAGGCCCAGTGTCCTGCAGGCTGGGGTCCTTGCCTGCCCCTCCTGGAGTCAGGCCTCAGAGTCTGTGTCCTTACACAGAGTATGTGGCCCTGTGGCTCAGTGCCTGTCATTGTTACATTTACTTTTTTTTAAACCAGAAGAAGCAAGCAAGGCATTCTTTCAGGAACTTTGTTTTCACCTGCAAATCTGACACAGTGCATGGCCAGCTAGTTAGGTGACCTGTCAGTTGTGTGTGGTTATACCCAGGAAAGGAGCCTCATGGTTTTGGAAGTGAGGAGGGACATGAGGGGCTTGGTGACCTCTTGCATGCCAGGGGCCTCCTCACTGCAGAGGTAAAGATATGTGATGTCCACACTCCCTCAGAGAAGCCATGTTCTCCAACATTTGCATAAATAAGCCTTTTTTCTAAGTAAATTTTGATATTGATCTGAAATTGCTTTTCCGAGTTCTTAGGAGGAATGAAGCCTTTAGGCCCTTACTCCTTCACTGGGCAGAGAAGTCTCAGTTCTCAGGCCGTGATCTCTGAGCAGGGATCACAGAGCAAACCTTATGGTACAGGCCCAGCAGGTGCTGTGGGGCTGAGGGAGCAACTCTGGCAGGCACGGTGGGCAGCTGCGGTGCTCCAGGGTATCCTGATTACCTGACAGCAGACCCTTGAGGCAGCAATGCAGCCCTGTCTTGCTGCCGAGGCCATGGGAGTCGCTGGGGATTAGAAGGCCACACTAGGAGGGCTGGGCCTGGAGCCTGCCTGGTTGCTCGCAGGGGCTTCTGGGCAGCACGGACACCTCCAAGTAGGGTATAGGGAAGCACTTGGGGAGGTGGGCTCCCTGGAGGTGGCTGCACTGGATGACTTTGGGGCCAATCCCCACTCCCTAGCCACTGCTGGAGCAAAAGCAGCTTGGGGTCCACACGGAGCTGGGTTGTGAGCCTCCATGGTTGCTAGAGGGGCCGGGCCAAGGAGCTCAGTGGCCACATCCCCTGCGGGATGGCCCACAGGAGCCACTGGGGCTACTCTCCACCAGAGGCTCAGCCTCTGCTCTCACTCCTGTTGGTGTTACGGACATTCTTCACCAGTTTCAACTGCTTTCTTGGTGCAGGTGGTGACTTCAGGGACTTGTCAGTATACTGTCCTTGCGAGAGCCACAGGGAGGTGGCCCTGCGGATATGTGTCGCCTGGGCGAGGTGCCCCAGGCGGGGATCCCAATAGCTTCCACGACCCCTCCTGCCTTCCACGCAGGCTTCCCTCCCAGTCTCAGGAGTATGGAGCTGCCAGGTGCCACATCCTGGAGGTCAGCCAGCTGAGAACTTTGAGTGACTCCTCTGGGGTCACCCGCACAAGCTGGCACCTTCCCAGGGAGCTTACCTCATCCTGCCGCGTGTCTTCTGCATTCATCTTCAGGGCATTTATCAGGACTCCACTCTGCATGCTGGCTTTGGTGAGAAAGAGGGAGGCCTGGAGAGTCACGTCCTCATGGACAGCCAGAGCCATCCACAGGTGCTGGGCAGCTCCTGAGGCCACACTGCCCAGTGCAGCCACCACGGCCACATGTGCTTTCACAGTTAATTACAATGAAATGAAATACAAAATTCGGTTCCTTGGTTGCACCAGCTGCACTTCATGTGCTCGGCTTCTGCGTGTGGCCATGGACTTTGTGCTGAAGAGATCACAGGCCACTCCCAGCTGCAGAGGTTAGATCATTGTGTTTAACCAGCAGCAAATCCCTTTCCTCCAAGGGTCCAGGGCTCAGCATGTCTCTCCTGTGACACCCTCCCCACCATGACATGCTGTCTCATAATGCTGTGGTTAGTGGGCATGAGCAGGACCCCTGAACTCAGAGGCCAGGATAAGGTGTGCTCCTCACATATATGTCTGCTCCTTGGTAGAATAAGTCCTGGCTGAGAGGTGGGGACAGCAAAGGCCAGTAACTGGTATCCTCTTTTCCTCAGCAAGAGTCGTGCCTACATGGCATAGTCATGGTCCCCAAGCATGGTCCCTGTCCCCTGAGCCTGGTTACCATCTCCTGACCATGGTCGCTGTCTCCTCTTACCATCCCTGAGTGTGGTCGCCATCCCCTGAGCATGGTGACTGTCCCCTTATGGTCCCTGTCCCCTGAGCATGGCCACCATCCCCTGAGCATGGCCACTGTCCCCTGGCCGTAGTCGCTGTCTGCCATGTGGTCCCTGTCTCCTGAGTATGGTCACTGTCCCCTGACCATGGTCACTGTCTCCTGAGTGTGGTTACCATCCCCTGAGCATGTTCACCTTCCCCTGACCATGGTCTGTGTCCCCAAGTGTGGCCACTGTCCCCCAAGTGCCCAGTTCTGTAAGGGAGGGAGCACTTGGGAGGGGGAGCTCTTGTCTGCAGAGCTTGGTGAGGTCCGGACAACAAGGACTGCAGCACCTGTGTTCCCAGAACTGAGTCTGCCCATCTCCGGAACTTTAGCAGTCTGCTTTCTGTGCAGGCCCCATGCAGGCCCCTCCCAGGCTTTAGGACCTGACCACAGTGGGTAGTGGAGTAAGCCCACTGTCCAAAGGGAGACTTGTGTGAGGAGTCCTGTGACCAAGAGATATGCTTGCTCCCAGATCAAAAACGGCCTGAACGAGGACGGGGCAGGCTGCATGGGCCAGGCAGTGCAGGGCCTCCTCCAACTCGGAGCTCAGGCCATGTTGTGGAGTACTCGCACCCAGAGAAGCAGTCATGGAGGAAGAGCACCACACTCCTGAGGCCTTTGGAGCTGTTAGGGCCCAGGACACACTTGGCAGTTCCTCTGGTCACAATTTTGGCCTGGACTAGGGCGTGTGCATGTGTTGACCTCCAGGTGTTACTGCAGGTGGTGAGGGTGTCTCCACCCCCACCCCACACTGACCGGGCCCCACGTGAGGGAACCTGGGGAATGGGTTGTGCCCCATGCAGTGGACCAGACTATGGATGGTGACCTGGGAGGGAAGGCAGGCCTGAGGGAGAAGGGCTGATGCCTTTGCCCCAGGTCTGAGGGTGAGAGCATGTTCCAGGACGCAGGCTGGGGGCCAGCAGGGGAGTGGTAGTCCCAGGAATCAGGAAGGTTCCGGAAGGCTCCATGCCCTTAGATATATTCCACTTGCTATAGCAATTCCATCCTGGTAGGAACTGGGTATATTTGGGCCTGGAGGGATTTGGGTCTTGTGTGTCAGCAAGAAGCTTGAATGGCAAACGCTGCCGGGCCCAAGGCCTTCCTCACGCTGTCTGGGCATCAGCAGGTCCTCTGGGCACCACCATCACGGGCGCAGGACAGGCAAGGAGATGTCGAGGATGAGCACTGATGTGGACAGCACCAGGGGTAAACTGTGAACCCAGCAGGGCAGTGGGGAGAGATGCCACATGGTGGGCGCCAGGGATGAATCTCAACACGTAAAACGTGCAAACAAAGGCAGTGGCAGGTGGTCAGGTGAGCTGTGGAGTGGGGTGGAGCTGTCCAGCATAGATGGAGCTGGTGTTAGAATGGGCCATATGCATGTGCAGGGCCCCAGCATGCAGGCTGAGTCTTGGGTTCTACAGGTCATGTACATGGAGGCTGTCCGGGTGGATGCAGTTCTTCCTGGTTCTGGGGCTCCGCTCTCGCCAAGCGAGAAGCCTCCCCTGCCTCCTGAGGTCTGCTAGGCTGGGCCGGCGTCAGATGTTTATGGGCCCGAACACTTGAACTCGGGTGTTTTCCATCACGGCTGCCAGCCGTTGTGAATTAAACACTCCATGTGACCCTTTACCCTCACCACTCTTAAATTCATACTTTAAAAACAGCTTAATGAGGGGTTTACTGGCCCAATTGGAAGTCTTTATCAAAACCTATTAGTACTGGAGTGGAACTGGCCTGCAGGAAGCCATTAGCCAGCCACACTCCAGCACTGGGCCGCAGCAGGTTCCGCCAGTGGCTTCCAGGCCTGCCGCCTCTGCAACTCTGTGCAGTACCCTGCCGTTGCCTAATTGATGGGCCCTTGCCCTCTCCCCAGCCTATTGGACATTTCCTTTCAATTAAGTTGTTCCTGTGGTCAGAGGCAGCCTCAACTACCTCTGTGGTAGCTCACCCTGCTACCAGGCTGCGACCAGCAGGTTGCCTCAACTGCTTCCGGGGTCCCCTTGGGCACCTCTGTGTAGGTGTGACAGCTTGGCCTGTCCCTGGGGAGAAGCACCCCCAGAGCCCACTTTCCCAGTGTCAGCCCCAGCCAGGAAGCAAATTCCTGCTGCCACCTAGGAACAGGGTGGCCAGTGCTGTGTGATTCTGGGGGTGTTGTCTGGAAGCCTGGGTGACTTCTAAAGCCGACTATGTGACCTGTGCTGGCTATGAGTAGTCTCCACGAGTTATCTCCACATGATGGGTCTTGAGCAGCACCATTGATGGCGATCGATCTCAGTGACCTCCCCTGTTGCAGTGGCCCTTCTGTAATCTCTGATGCTCTCCCCTAGGGTCTTGGCATTCTTGGCTCTGGAGTTGCATCTTGCCTCATCAATTATCTTTGTTAACCACCTGCCTGGGTATCTGGACACCAGCGCAGGGCGACCGGTGCTACCTGGGTAAGACTTCCTGCAGCAGGAAGTGGGGGAAGGAGAGGAGAAGTCTACAGGTGGGCAGCCCAGGCGGAGTCCCGCATGCAGCCCTGCATAGCGAGGAGGCAGAGGAAGTGGCCTCTTGGTGGATTGCAGGCCTCCTTGGGGTGTGTGCTATGATGCCAGGTTCTACCTCCTCATGCATGTGTATCCAGGTCCCGTGGGTGCTGTGTTCAGGGCAGGCTTGGCATCTCATTGTCATCCTTCACCTAGGTTGCCCTCCTGGTGTGACCTTCCTTATCATGATGCTGGTTCACACACCCAGGGTTTAGGGGCAATCGTTGCTTTACCCCCGTGGGACCATATTACCTACATTTTCTTCATTCCCTGCTTTTTACTTAATCACGTCTGGTGAAAATTGCTAAGTTGGACCTAGAGGAAAGTACATTTTAGAGATGGGTTTTTCTTATTTACATGATTATGAACGTGCTGCTGGTGCTGAATTTCTCCCAGCCGTAGGTCACCTCTTTTCTGGGGCTTTTCAGAGAGTTAGGTTTCTTCATCAAATTTTTAAAATGCTTCCTAGCTCACTGCTTTTACATTGTGTGCTTTTACATTCTACTTTGTATTTTCCAGTGTCTTGAGTTGATTGCTTATTTCACTTAAGTCCTGTCTCTTATCTGCTAATGAAAGCACACCATGCTGCCCTGACAGCTGAGACCCCAGCACACCCTTGGCAGTGGCAGGCAATGTGGTTTCTAACCCTCCATGCTAATGCTGCTGGACAAAGGACCACCTCAAGAAATGCTTCAGAAACACCACGTGTGTAGGGCTGTGTAGGTCACCTTTTGTTTATCAACTTTGTGTTACATTGTGGCCTGAAGATTCTTCTTTTAATTATTTTTTTTTTGAAGTTCAGCACATGCATAGAGGTGTCAAATCGTAGTACATGGCTTATGCTTCATCTCGGCTCAACCTGAATTTTGTTCTCCAGACCAACCCTTCTATCTCCTTAGCACTTACTCTGGTATTGGCCTCCGTGTTTCTGAATGATGTGTTTGCATGCATTATTCTTGATGCATCACTTTTACACGTTGTCTGTGCGTGTCCCGTTACAACGAGTATCACTCCTACACATCCCTGAGCACTTCTGCTCACCGTCACAGTATAGCTGTGTCACAAGTATAATTCTTTATCCATTTACTTGTTAGTCCTTATATTATTGCAACCATGTAAATATAGTGACGGCTGAGCCAAATAGTGAACTGTAATACATTTTTAAATAATAATTATTGGCCAGGCTCGGTGGCTCAGCCTGTAATCCCATGCTTTTGGAGGCTGAGGTGAGTGGACTGCCTGAGCCCGTGGGTTTGAGACCCGCCTGGGCAATTTGGCGAGACCTCATCTCTACAATAAATCAAAAAATTAGCCTGGCGTGGTAGCGTGCGCCTGTAGTTCCAGCTACTTGGAAGGCTGAGCGGAAGGATCGCCGGAGCCCAGCTGGTCGAGGCTGCGGTGGCCGGGAGTGTGCCACTGCACTCCAGCCTGGGTGACAGAGTGAGACTTCAACTCAAAAAAAGAAAAAGAAAAAGTTAAAAAAATAATTATTATTACTTGTTTTTCCTAAAATTCACAGTTGCCTCTTCTTTTTTGTTTTGCTTAGTTTTTCATCTCTGATCACGTGTCACCAGTTGTTCCAAACTTACCAGTACGACTGCTCCACTCTTCCCAATACTATTTTTTACAGAATTACACACATTAGATAATCTATCAGTTATCTCTCCCCCACCTCATGAGATTTCTGCTTGGAGGCCTCTGGATTTGGAGGTTGTGGGCAGGCTAACTGTCTTTGCCAGCCTGGGTACCACTGATTAGTTTGTCCTTGTTCCCATCCCAGGGGTCCTCATGATCCACAGGGCAAGTGGTCTCAGTGTACTGAGCATAAGGCTCAGAGTCCATCCCACTTCTCCACTGCCCCTCCCCCATGAGATCTAGAGCCTGGTCTTAAGAAGGGTCGTTTTTAAGCCCTTTGCTTGATCACATTTGTAGAAAGAGACCTAGAAGCAGCCAGTGGGGGCAGCTCCTCCTGTCTGCTGGTCCAGTACTAGCCATCACTGTCCAGGGCCGGTGAGCCACCACTGTTTTCTCATGCCCAGTGCCTCCTCCTCATCTGGTCAGTGCGTATGTGTTCTGTGTTGTGAGCAGCCGTGAAGCCAGAGATGGGCTCTTGGTCTCATCAGATGCTCTCACAGCCACTGGCTGGCCCAGCACCCTCAGAATCTGATTTGTGTCCCCGGAGCTTCCTGAGTATAACACCCCTTGCTGGATGCAGCAAGAACCCAGTGTCACCAGCCCAGTCTTTGCCAGTATGAGAAGCAGGAAGAGGCATGTGGACTGGCCCTGGCGTCGTGTCTGGGTGCTGGTTTCTTTTGTAAATGCTTTGATGTTTTAAGACAAATGTTAAATGAGGAAGCCATGCTTTGCTGCTGTGCTCCTGGCTATGGATTCATGGAACGAGCCCACGGGCACAGGTGCAGCTGTGGTGCTGCTCGTGGCTCCTTGGTGTACATAGCATGCCTCATCTTGGCAACTTTGACCTTCTCTTACCAGAAGGGGATGCTTCTGTGGCAGCAGGGCCCTGTGCTTGTTAAGGGATGTCGACTGGCTTTGAGATGTGTGTCCTTGTGACAGGGCAGAGCTCTACCAGCTTTCCTTGTGGCTTCAGCCTTGGTGATATCTTTTGAGTGTTCAGTAGTCTGCCATGAAATAGATGCATGAGGGAGTTTTGTGCAGCATCTATTGAACTTGGCGGCTCGGACTACCTGCTCCATGGTGGGCCCAACTTGTAGGACCCCTGCCAGTCTCCTGGCAGCTGCTCCCCGGCCCAGCTTTGTTCTTCCCCATGTACCTCTCTCTGATGTGGATTTTCCATATCTGTTGGTTCGTCGTCTCTGTACCTCTCTCTCCTCCTGCCAGGCTGGCATCTGCTCAGCTCCTGCCATCTCCGCAGCTTCAGGGCCAGGGAGAGCTCAGTGCCAGCCCTGAACGATCCGATCTGTGGTCCACTGCCATGGGATGCTGGCTCCACGTGACTGCTGCTGGAAGGTGCAGGCTGTTACCTGTCTGCTGGAGGAGGCACTGCACCTTCTGAAGGTCACCTTGGTATGGGAGGCCACTTGCTGGTGAGTGACATCAAGAACCTGGTGAGCTACAAAACATCTCCAAACCCAGAGCTTCTCCACACTTGCAGTGTGCATCTGGGTTCTGAGATCACGTGCGTGGGAGCACACGTGGCGTTCTCGGGGTTGTCACTGGCATGGTGACAGTCACAGGCCCGAGAACATGGCACCTCTTCCTCCTCAGCACCTTTAGCTGTACACCCACAGTTCGTGGCTCATCGGCAGAGAGACGTTGATCTGCCCCCGGGAGTGTTACTAATCCCAGCACTCGCTGCCCTCCCCAGCCATCCCATGTGATTCTTCACGACTCAGTGACTTCACCCAAGCCTCAGGACATGGACACAGCCTTGAAGGTGTCCCCGTGACTGCCCAACCATCAAGGGCCAGGGGATGTCCTGCATCCTGCCTCTGCTCACTCTGCTCCTGAGGTGGGATGAGGGCACCTGGGCAGCAGATATGTCAGGTGTGAAGCCAGGTGGAGTGGGCAGCAGCTGTGTCCCTGGGAAGGTGGTGTCAGCAGGACTTGAAGGAACTCTCTCATACAGGTTCATACTCAGGAGTGGCAAAAATAGAGCTCAAGGCGACCCTACCCCACTCCCTTCCCGAGGGCCCCGCATGACTGTGGCGCGGTGACCAGACTGTACCGTCAGCACTGGGTCAAGATGGCAAACTGCAGACCCTGTGGGTTTTCCACCCCAGCCCTTTTCTGCTCTAGGCCCTGTCCAGCTGCCACGCTGCATTTAATCCCCGCTTCTCTTCTGTCCCCTCTGAGTTGTACCCATCTCCAGACTCACCGCTCTTCGTGACTGTGATATTTTGGAACAGTCCTGGTCATGGAGTTGGGGAATGTCCCTCATGCTGGGTCTGTCTGATGTTTTCTCTGGACAGGCATGAAGATTTTGGGAAGATGCCTCTAGGGGTGAGGGCCCTTCTCATTACCCCATATTAGGGTACCAGAAATCCACACAACTCTCACTGGCTCATGTGTGTCTGCCAGGTGTCCCCTCTGTAAGTCACTGCCTTCCCACCCACTGTGTCCTCTGGAAGCTGGCCACTGAGTCCAGCCACCCTATGGGGTGGGAGGCTCAGAACCGCCTCCTTGAAAGATATGGACAATTTGTGGCCATGTATTAACCACAGAGTCATTGCTGAGGATGTGGAGAGGCCCTGAGCTGCCTCCTGGAGGGCTGTGGACAATTTGTGGCCACGTATTAACCACAGCATCATCGCTGAGGATGCGGGAAGACCCTGAACCACCTCCTCAAGGGGTGTGGACAATTTGTGGCTATGTATTAACAGTGGTGTCTTCTCTGAGGATGCAAGAGGCCTCAAGCCACCTCCTAGGTAGTGTGGACAGTTTGTGGCCATGTATTAACCACAGAGTCATTGCCGAGGATGTGGGGAGGTCATAAGCCACCTCCTCCAAGGGTGTGGACAAGTATTAACCATGGAGTCATCACTGAGGATGTGGGGAGGCCCTGTGCCACACTGACTCAGCCCCAGGCTCTGACCTGCAGCAGGTGCTGCGCAGGCTTCTGGCACACCCCCTTGCCTCTCTGCAGCTGCTCCCTGGAGCTCTGGATGGGGTGTTCCTATATATCCCTGTGCTCCTTACTTTCATGGGCTATCATCTGGCTCTGCCGTCATCTGCCTGTATCTCATGCTGTCCAGCTCCGGCCACCAGGAGCCTCTCCGCACTGCCCCTGTGCCCTAGGCTGCCCATCCTTGTCTTCTGACACCACTATATGCCCACGCCTTACATGTACCCACCCCACCCTGAATCCAGCACTTCCACAGGCCTGGTTCCTCTGGGTGGAGAAGGTTGTTAGAGACTGAGGTGTGGGTGCTGTTCCCACTGGGCGTCCTGGTTTCTAGGCCCTCACAGTGCACAGAGCTAGAAAACATGTGAGCTATGGGTGCAACTTGGGTAGCCATTGCATGTGTCAGCTGAGGAACAGGAGCCATTGGGCTCCATATGCTGCATGATCCATTCACATCCTGTTCTTGGGAGGACAGAGATATGGTGAGGAAGGTAGACCCATCGTTTCCAGGGCCAGGTTCCCGGACTGTGGCTAGGATGCCCTCCTGCCCCATGACATACTCTGACCTGGTTGGCTGTCCAGTGCCCGGTACAGTCTGAATGGGCTGCCCTTCAGCGGCTTTCCAGGCCCCCTTGTCTGCCAGCCACATGCCCTGTCACCGCTGAACTTGTGGGGGGTGGAAGGGTGGGTGCTAGAGACAGTGGCTCTTGCAGGGTATCATGGCAGCCAGAGGCACAACTGCAATGAGGGTGGGGGCAGAGCTCTGTGTCCCCTGCAGGCTCCTGACCTCTGCCCGGGCACCTGCTAGTGGTGACGTGGGGTCCCTGCCCACTCTCTGGGCATGCTGCCCCCCTGGTTCCTTCCTGATGAGTTCACATGCTGCCTCCACACAGGACAGGCTATGCCCATTGGCCACTCCAGGGATGACCAGAAATTCCATCCACTGGTGGTGGGGGAGACAGGGAAAAGCTGTGAGTAGAAATGGACAGTGCCCCAAGATTACATGTGGTAAGGGGGCCCATGCTGACACACACACCGCCAGTGCATTTCAGCACCGTAAGAGGAATGGAAGGCCAGCCACCCAGCAGATGCAGGTAGATGTCTGTGTGTGTACCCAGGCAGGGTTACAGGTGTGCATAAGCTCGCCCACTGTGGTTCTGGAGTGAGACCCATACGACACCTGTGCTTCTGTGTGGGCGCTTCCTGGGACTACCTGAGAGCTGGAGTGCAGAGCTGCCCATGCACCCAGTTGAACTAAAGTCAGATTGAAAGTGCCCTTCCTTAGTCACAACCATCCTGCGTGCTCTGAAGCCAAGTGGCCAGCAATCACATGACTGTTCCCAAGACCTTTCCATCAGGGACTAGGACTGTTCTGGGCTCTGACAAGTCACTGAGGGCTTGCAAGCCTCGCCTGAGTCTCATGCACGGGAAACAAAAGACAAAGCAATGGTAATGCCCCGCCTGTGCTGCTGTGCTGAATATTTGGAATATATTAATCCTGAGAGTGCTCCCTGGCTAAGACTAATTTCCGTTGACAGGAAGCATTTTCATGTTTGTCATTACTGCGGGTTTCATTTCAGGCTAGCGGGTGACACCTGGATGGAGCTCAGTGGTGGGGACACCTGGGGCTAGGAAATCAGGTTATCACAGTGACCGAGTAACCCACACCATGACGGGCACAGGACGGGGTCGCCACAAGGGCATGTGGGACACAGAAGTCACTTCCTACTTCTCCATAGCGCCCAAGGACATCCTGAAAACACACATGAGCTGTTTGCCAAGAGTGGGATGGGAGCTTGTCGTTTGTCGTAGTTAACCTAAAGTATGGACAACCTTTAGCCAGGCAGTCTGTCCCTTGACGCTCTGCCTTCTGTGACTGGATGTGCTGCATCCCCAACACTGGCTTCCTCTGTCTCTGAGGACAGCCGTGCCTGTTTCTCACAGCCATCCTGCAGCAGGACAGCCGAGCCCATGTGAAATATCCTCATGCCATGATACATGACCAGGAGGTCATGTTCACAGAGGCCTAAGTGACTCTGGCTGGTTCTGGAGATTCCCATGCAGAGCCCACTCCCAGGGACTGCCAGCCATGGGGCTGCAGCTGGCTCCAGACAGCCCAGCTAGCTCAGAGGAGAGAAGAAAACTGGCCATGTGGGGGCTAGGGTAGAGTCCACTATGTGAATGCGCTTGGGACTGGATCGTGTACTGGGCTGCAGACAGCCCATATGTGTGCCCATAGCTCTGTGTTTGAGATGCAGTGCCAGCATGCCAGCCCTGAGTAGTTCTCCATCACAGTTGTGCAGCATAAGCTACACCCCAAACACAGCTTTGCAGAACAGTTAATGTAACAAATACACAAAACTGGACCTCTCCAAGGATGTGACAGATACCTCTGAACCCCCTGGGTCCTGAGATGCTGAGGCAGCAGAGAAGGCTTTTTTTCTTGACATCACTTAAGCTGCTGCCAGGAAGCCCACAGATGTCCCAAGGCTGTGGGCCTCCATGGCAGAGCCTCTAGCCACTGCTTTTGAAGCACACGCTTTGCAAACCTGGGCACAGAAGATGCTTTCCCTGGGGCTGGGCATGGAGAGGCAGGGTCTGCAGTGCTGCATGTAGGGTTGCAGGTGAGGCTGCCTGGGCTACATCAGGACACAGGTTCCAATGGCCTCGGTGGTGTTGGCCTGCACAGTGTCGGCTGCCCCCCCAGCCATCCTCCCCAGGGGCGTCTGCCACCACAGCCCCTCTGTTCTGTGATACGCTGAGATTCTGGTGTGCTATTTCATAACTTTTCAGCCTAAAATAATACCCTATAAAAATTAAGAAAACTTTTAAAAGCTCCCAGCTCTCTGTGGGGCCTTCATTAGAAGCCCCTAGGGTGGCAGAGGGCGGCCCTGTTCCATGCTGAGTGACAGCCCATCTTGGGGAGCGCTGTGCTCCCTCTCCTGTTTTTAACAGTATGGTTAATGGCTTTCTCATTTCTAACATGGATGGGCTGTCACTTTTGAAGGATCCATCTGTGCTATATTTAATTACTCTCTCTAAGGCACTAAGGTAGTCTCGACAAAGTAGATGAGACTTTGGTGGATGTTTTCCTCCCAGAATGGCCATCGCAGTGACTTTGCCTCCGAAATGCAGTGTTGAATCCTGTTTCTTCCTGGTCAGAGGTGGCTCAGCCTGTGACACGCTGATCCTGGCTCCAGGACCACTTATCCACGTGTCTCCCCCAAGCCTGACGTCTCCCTGCTACCCCACCAGGCACTGTTCATCTCTGAGCCTCAGTCCTCCATTCTCACCACCAGCCAAGGTGCCTTCGTGTCCAGCTGATGTTGGGGCTCCAGTCCTGCCCTTGCTGCCCTAGCAAGGACCAGGCCCTTGGGCTGGGGTCCCCTCCTGGACCCTCCCAGGGGCTCCACTCTCTCCTCTCTCCTGTTCCCTCCATCCTCAGCCCACCTGGCCTGCTCACCTGACTCCTCCACAGCAGCACAGTCCCAGGCCCTGTGTCTCACCATGCCTGCCTCTGGTCCGTCAATCAGATGGACTGTCTTGCAATTCCGGCCTGTCATGTCTCGCCTCCAGCCACCATTGCCACTACATTTTCAACATGATAACTCCAGTCCAGTGCCCCCAGCCCTGCCACCCGACCACACACTCCTGTCCTTGACTGACTAGGAACTCTGGTCCCCTGATGGCGGCTCCATGGCCGAGGTGTGTGAGCATGCTACCGGATCCCCATTCCTGTCCTTCCCTGGGCAGCCTCGGCAATGCCCCTCTTGTGTCTGCTGCACCCTTCCTCTGTCTTCCAAGTGCCCTGAGCCGCTGGGTACCTGCCAGGACCTGGGTGGAGGGCCTTCTGGCTCTTCAGAATGGAGCATTTCTCTGCCAACTCTGATTTCCATAAATGAAGAAGAAACATGAGCACCCATTTCTGCTTTGGTGCTTTTGGGGAGCAGGTGCCTTGGAGCTCAGTGGAGAGGGGGATCCCCAGACATCCTGATGATGAGGAGGGCGGTCTCTGCTCGCCTGCAGTCCCCCCGCCCGGCTCTTCTGGGTGCTTTAGCCCCATTCACATGGTGTCTCCCGCCATACACGCAGGTGTGGCCAGCCCAACCTTCCCCGCCGTGGTCTCTTGCCCTGCAGAGCTGGCTCTTTGAAGCTGGGTCCAAGGTAGGTTTTCCTTTGGTTGATTTTATTTTATTTTATTTTATTTTTTATTTTTTTATTAATCAATATTCTTTATTATGGTTTTGTGGGGTACAGTTAAGGGTTAGGTGTACAATTACGTTTCATTCAGGCACC
>NW_007248497.1:53961-69534 GCF_000164805.1 Carlito syrichta
AAGGTCCCATTTGTCTATCTTCTCTCTTATGACCTGTGGGTTTCGGGTTTTGTACAGGAACCTTTGGTTGATTTTAATAGCACATGTTTATATAACACAGGACCTCACTGTCGAGGAGCGGGCATGATGGTGAGACCAGGCCCCTTGAGCTCCTGGCGTTGGATCCCACCCCTTCCTGGCCAGTAGAGGAGGCGGGAGCACTCAGAGCCTTTGGTTTAGATTGAGGACCATGGGCCCTCTGGTTCAGTCTCTGCATGACTCTGTGACTGGCACTTGGGAGTTTCTACAGGGAAGCCACGTTTACGTCCACCCCAGGTGGTATGTGCCTCAGCACCCATTGAGGGAAGAAGGAAGGAGAGGACCCTTCTGTCCTGAACCTGAGAGGCTGGAATGGATGTGTTCTCTCTCACCTCATGAGTGGGCATCTCTGTATCTCCAGAGCAGGAAGGCTGGGCACAGGTCCCTTGTAGGCAGACTTGCACTGCTTGACCTGCCCAGGTTTGCTGCCCCCGCGGGGGTGGCCTTCCCACTTTTTCCCCCTTTGCTGCCTGGACTGGAAGGATGTCCTGAAGCATCCGTTATCGTTAAATGTGGAATGTTCATCCATTTCCCAGGAGTGGCCATGGCAGCCTGGGGCACGGTGGTGAGCATGTACCTGTCCTTGGGCTCAGCCTCTCAGTTGGTCTGAGGTGGCGTGTGTGGCCACTGCCACTCTTGGCTTCATGGCCCGTTTCCCATAGAGAAACATGTTTCCCAGACCTTGCACTTCTGGAATCCTCTGAGTGGCATCGCCTGTGCCCCATGTTTCCTCTCCAGGTACTCGGTGTGGACACTCCACTACACTTCGAGACTTTGGGGCCATGTGTGAGGCCGAGTGTCTGCCCTGGCAGCAGGCCTCACCTGTGTCCCCTTGCCATCCATGTCCCCTCACCCATGTCCCCTCGCCGCCTGCATCCCCTCGCTGCCCACATCCCCTTGCCCGCATACCCTTACCCACAATCCCCTCATTGTCCACATTCCCTTGCCTGTGTCTGTGGGTTCCCATGTGGTCCTGCCTTAGGACACTGTCTGTCTCCTCCCACTGTGCCCTCCCCAAGGTGGGTCCTCTTTGGGGGCATCCCTGGGAGACTGAGCTGACTCAGGAAGCATGCCAATGTTCCAACCAATGGTCATGCTGTCCAGCATGGGCCTTGGAGCTCCCGCCGCATCCTAGTGGGAGGAGCCTCCTTGTCTGGTGCCTGCAGTGTCTCAGCAAGACTAGCCTAGTGCACGTCTGTGTTATGTAAAGGGAAAGCGGTGGCCACAGGGGAGGAAAGTTCCAGAAGCAGGCATGCACCCGCAAGAGCTGCCTGCTGAGTCCAGCAGGCCTACTTCCTGGCCTCCTCACCCCCAGCCCCCAACAGGACTTCAGTGGGCACTACATGGCACATGCTAGCAAGCTGACCCAGGAATGGGAGGAGCAGGACTCAAGAGCTGTCCTCCGCTGCCTTGGGCAGGAGGCATCCATGGAAAGTGTCTGTCCTCCAGAGCAGAGGCCCGGCACAGCTCTACAGCACAGGCTGAGGCGTATGTCCTGGTACCTGGGAGGGCATGTGATGAGTCTGCCTGTGTTGACATTGCCATGTTTGTCATGGCTATGTGTGTCCCATGTCTATGCAGCTGCCCCCTTGGTCTTGTTCAGGATCGCTGAAGCCATCAGCACCGCAGGTGCTGGCACTGGAAGCTGCCCTGGCAGGGTGCTGGTTACTTATTTTTCCTGGGGACACACCGTCCACAGCAAAGTGGAGAACAGTGGCACCCCTTGTGCATACTGCGCAGCTGCTGACACTCCACGGGGTCCAAGCAAGGAAAACAGAAGCAGGTGGGCCGTGGCTACCCTATCTTTCCCAGGACACCCACAAGGGACCCACAGCTCACCAAACTCCAGTTCCCTTCATGGGTGGGGTGGGCAGAGGGAATCCCACTGCAAGAGACCTCAGCCTCAGCTCCCTGTGCACCTGGGCAGCCTCTGTTCAGAGGAGGTAAGAGGGCTGCATGTCCTGCACATCTGCGACCTGGTGGTGACAGTGCATCCTTGTTCCTTGGCAGCCACCCATGCCTGCTTTGGCCTGCACAGTTCTTGTTCTGCTCACCCACATGGGTCCAGCTCCTCCCATGCCCGGGTCAGCTTGCCAGTGCATGTCCTAAGACCTGCTGCAGTGGAACTGGAATTGCTGTGATATGCAGCTCCCTGCTGAAGCAGCGGCCATGCACCCACGTGGATGGGTGGAGAAGCCTGGGCTCTGGGCTCAGGTGGGGTTGGTTTTCCCTAGCTGCCACATCTCCAGGATGCTGGCTTTCCCTGGGACCGCAGCTCTCAGCCTTTGAGTAACAACAGCTGTGTGGTCCTGGGCAAACACGGGAGGCCTTGGGTGTACCTGCTGCCCACTGTGGGACCCAGGGGAACCCAGGAGGACCCTGTCGCAAGGCTGCAGCTGCCACCTACATGTAACTCTCATCTCAGCACCTCACCCGCCTGAGGTTCCCAGGATAGCCAGGGCCTGTCTTGCCTTGGGCAGCCCCTTGGGCTCTCCCCCGCCCAACCACGGCTTCTGTCAGGCAGCAGTGGGGCTCAGGGGAGGTGGTTGGGGCTGCCTATGACTGACTGGCTGCCTCATTTGTTTCAGATCCTTGTCTCTCGGGGGACATAGTCGATGACACTGAACCTCAGGACAGAGAAGGTGGACGCTGGCTGAGGGCCTGAGGGGCTGGGGACATGTGAGGACATAGCCTGTAGCACCCTGGGCCGGCAAGAGGGCAGAGAAGGGCTCTGCGCAAGCTTCCCTTTCTGAAAGAGAGTCACTTGCAGCCAGTTCAGATTTACAGAAAGGACCCAGGTTGTGAAAATGGCCCCGACGCCACACCCAGTCCATCCTTCAGTATCTGTGCTCGCAGAACACTTGTCACACTTCTGTGTCACACCCACACGCAGTCACCTGTCCTCAGGGCTGTCCCAGGGCCTCACTCAGGATCCAACATGACACCTAGATATCACGTCTCCTCGGGCTTCACGGGACCATGCCAGCGTCTCAACCTCTCTGTGTGTTGGCAACCTGGAGGGCTCTGAGGTGCAAGTGGGCCTCTGCAGACTGCCCTATTGGAATCTTATCAGTCAGTTGCAGCAACTGTTTTCGGGAGGAGGGGCACGGATGTGGAGTGCCCTTGCTGCGTTCACGTCCACTCGCCTCATTGCCACTGGTGACCTTGACAGCCCCATGGAGGCCTTGCTGTTGGTGTTCCCATGCCGTGGCTCAGCCCCTTACAGCCTGTCTCCTTGGGAGGAGGTTGCTGTGTGCCACCCACTTAAGGGTCCTCCTGGGGACTTCAGAGGCCCAGGGACATGTGGGGGGGCTCATCTGTTAATGTGTTTATGCTGTTGTGGACCCAAGGCATCTGTCTCATACCTTGGGTTATGACTCAGGCCTGCTTTACTAACTTCTTTACAGGCTTTTACTTCTAAAATAATTTCTAATGAGCATGAAAGTTGCAGGATCAGCACAAAAAGTGCCCTAGGACCCCCAGTCTTTGTTCGTGTCCCCCCCAGCACCCCTCTCCCTCCTTGCACATGCACGTCAGCGTTGTTCACTGGGAGCATCTGATTGTCCTTGGAACCTGGCAGTGAGGCCCAGGACCCCTGGAACGTGGGCTGGTGTGAGCAGGCACGGGCCATGGGCACTTCCAGCAGCTGTGCCCAGGATGGGGCCCAGCTCACTCTCAGGAGAGCGCAGGCACCCATCTTGACTGTGAGGATGGAGCTGGGCACTGCCCTCTCCTGTGTCTCCCACAGGGTTTCCAGCTGGAGGGGACAGCTGCTATCCCCCACGTGGAGTGGAGAGCCACCTGCTTCTCCAGACTAGGCCCTAGGGGCTGGCAGTTGGCAGTGTAGTTCCACCAGTGGCTGGCTCTGTGGCTCCAATGCCCTGCTCCCTCACCCCAGGGGGGGATGGGGCAGAGTAGGCTCTGGCCCACATGAAGGGTGTCCTGTGTCCTGTGTCCTTTGCACCTGCCCCCAGCCTGCTCAGGGAGCCTGAGCAGAGCCAACATGTTCTGGGCAGGCTGCTGCCTGGGAAGGGCTTTACTCACATGCCCAGGATGTAGCGCTCGGTGGCAGGTCCATGCAGAGAAGAGGGCACCTGAGGCTGCATGCAGCCCCGCACTGGGTGCCCCCTCCTATGAACACACCTCCTTGTCCCAAGAGATGCCCATCAGCACTTAGATGAGAGCAGGATTCCTGCCTCCTGGCAGCAAGACCAGCCTGATTTGGTACCATTTTTACTGAGCTGCGTCTGTGATCTCTTTGTGAAGCACTTAGCCTTGGTTAATGTGACTCTCTCCATGTCTCTTGTTGTTCTAGGGTGGGAGTCCCAACTGCTGGAGACGGGGTTCCTGGGCATATTTTTGTGCCCTCTGTGGACGCTGTCAAGGCTGCCCAGGCACACGCCCCCATCCCAAATCGTCGTGTGGGGCTTCCGGTGGCTGATCTTCCGGATCATGCTCGGAGCAGTGAGTAGAGCTTTCATCGTGTGTTTGGCAACGACACACCCAAGCATGCCATGGTGTCTGGGCAGGGCAAGTGCTGCCCCCTTTCCCAGCCTGCCCTTGCAGTCCTCTGTCGACCTGGCCTGGCCAGCTGCTGTCTTCTGATGCCTTCAATGCCTTGATTGTGTACACTCGAGATTCAGCTGGCTTTCCCCACCATGTTCATGGTCATTTTCAGTGGGAAACAGTCACAGCTTTCAGTCCTTTTCGCGGAGGCACTGGGGAAGAGCCACTTGATCTGCCTCTTACTCCACCAGCACTCCTGGGGCTTCTGGGGCACCTGGGACATCTCCAAGGGCATTTCCAAATGATGAGAGTGGCCTGCTGTCACCGTGCATTGGCACGCATGGGAAGGCATAGAAGGACACGTGGCCGTGGCACTTGCAGGCAGGTGTGGAAGGACATGTGGCTGTGGTGCTCACTCCAAGATGGCGCCTGCTGCCTCCTCTGCCCCGCCTTCTCTCGTGGGTGCCAGCTTACTGGGCTTAGCATATCTCTCCTAAAGCCAGGTGTGCCCAGGCTTCCTGTTGTGACTTCTTGTGACGTTTCCAGACCACGAAAGCCGTCTCCTGGCCTGGGCTGCTCTCCCCTGAGCCTCTGCTCTCCTGTGGATCCCTGGAGACACACCTCTGGCACCACACATTCGTCCTGTCTTTAATTCCAGTGACAGTTACTCTGAACTTTCAGAAACACTATTTGAGTCATAAAGCCAAGAGCGACATGTTTGCTTTAGACTCTGTCTGCACAGAGTGGAGAATTTGCAGCCTTCACTCTCCCACCTCCCAGTCTTTCTTAACAAGATCTTAATTTTTATACTAGAATCATTGGAAACTACTTTTTACATTGGAAAGCTTGTCACACAGACATGCTGTCTACGTATCTGTTTACTTAAGTTTTGGGGGATCAGGGGACTCCATCAGAAAGGTATGGAAGGACTGGGCACAGCCCAGAGAACTAAGTTCCTGCTCCCCCATGGCAGTCTCCTGCCACAGACAGCAGGCTCCTCCCCCAGTGGCAGCCTCCTCCCCTGACAGCAGGCTCCTTCCCTGGTGGCAAGCTCTTCCCCTGACAGCAGGCTGCTCCTGCATGAGATGGCACACCATGCAGCCAGGGCCTCACCATCCAGCCTGGGCCTTGCCACAGATCCTCTGCCATCTTGGCCTCCTCTGCCATCTTGGCCTCCTTCAGTCTGGGATGTGCCTGTCCTTCCCTGCCTGCCCTGATCTGAATGCTCGGGTTGTCTACTATGACCTAGTGACCAACTCCAAGTCATGTACTGTGGACAGGGCCCTCCAGCACCATTGAGCCCTGCACACCTGTCCTTCTGGCCACTTCCACTGTCCCACTCCTGTCACCACCTGACCACAGGTTTGGGAAGTGACCTTCCCATGGCGATGCTCTATGTTGTGAGGAGCTACTTGGTCCCTGCCCCCGCCTCGTATCCCACGTCCGTGCATTAGCGTCTGGGTGTGGTTCCTGCTTCTCTGCCTCCCTCAGCTTGGAGCTGTCTGTCCCCCTGCGGCCGCCTCCTCCTCCAGCCCTGCACCACGTTTCTCGCACCCTGCTGCGCCATCCCCTGACCAGTGTGTGGAAACATCTGCTTGGTGGACAGGCCAGTTCTGAGTGAGCCAGGCTCCCTGGGGCACATGCCCTGTGCCTTCACCAGGCCAGACTTGCCTGGTCTCCCCAGTGACACATTCTGCATCAGCCCCTACAGGCACAGCTCCAGCAGTAGGAGACCTAAAGAGGGGCTCATCCCAGGCCTCTCCTGCCCCTAGGACTAGGGCTCTGGGAGTGAGCCGCCCTCCACGGTGGCAGCAGCAGTCAGCCTGGGCCCCGGGGGCTCCTGCCCCAAGAACGTTGCCACAGCTCTGGCAGCAAGGGGGTGATCAGGCCTCATGGCTACAGGGAGAAGACCCAACAGCCCTGTGAATACAGGGTGCCAGGCATCCCTAGCACGTTGCTTTCTGAGGCTGTGGGGTTCTTGGCACATCTCCATCCTGTTTTCCTATGTGAACATAGCACACAGCCCCAATCTCCAGGAGCCCGCTCTCAGTGTTGACACTGTCTGGCATGGTGGCTATCTCTGGAAGGGCTCCGGAGGGTGCACTGGGAGCAGCTGGAGGCAGCAGGTTGTGGCCTGCCTGTCCACTCACGAGAGCAGCAATCAGACCCCCTGGTGGCTTGCCAAGGACTGGGGGCTCCCTAACTCTGCCTCCTGGGACAGGGCGGTGACTTGGGGGTCTTCAGAGAGCCTCCCGGAGCCAGCATGGGTGGCCCCAGCCCAGGGAGAAGGTGAGCAGCTGCAGCGTTGGCTCTGGCCTGTTGGAGCAGGAGTGTAGCCATGGTCCTGCGTCCAGGTCCCACAGGAACATGGGGGGCTGGTTCCAAGCCCACTTTCCATTTAATTACAGAGATGGGAGACACTCCCGTGCTTCCTTCAGTGGAACAGTGACATTCTTGGTTGTCTCCAGTCACAGAACAGGCACCCCCAGGCTGCAGATCTCTCTCTCTAGAACTTGATTTAGATCTGTCCTGGCTAGCTTTAATATGCTCCAATGTGTGTGAAATGTCTCAGAGGGCTTTGTGTGGACAGCAGCCCCACTAGGTGAGGCAGTGTGTCAGGCTAAGAGCCTGGAGAGAGAAGCCAGGCTCCCAGTAGGAAAGCTGGGCTCCAGGTGGAGAAACCAGACTCTGGGTGGAGAAGCTGGGTTGCCAGGCTGTGCAGAGCAGCCTCCAGGCTGTGTTGAACCAGGTTCCAGGTGCCAAGAGTTGAGCGAGTTCCCTCAATGCCTGACAGGCACAGAGACTCATCACATGTCTGGAGCACCTTCCGTGGCATTTGATTGTCCGTTCCAGCTGGATGAAGCTATCAGGTGCACCAAGAGGTGTAATTACGTGGTACAGCCTCACACTGGGTATTATCCAGCTTCCTCAGTGGAAGTAGAAGAGCTCATTGCTTGGCAGGAAGGGATGACCTTCTACTCCCAAGGGCAGCCGTGGTGATGCTGGCATCAAGGCAAGCACCTCTGTCCCCCAGTCCCCTCAGTCTTCTGCTCCAGGCTTGGTGGCCTGCTCGAACCCAGCACCTGTGGCTGTGGGGCCTGGAGTGTGCTAAGTGCCCCGTGCACTGAGTGGCTCCCCATAAGTCATGCTGGCAGACAGGGAGGGGAAGGCACACCCTATCCCACAGCCTAAACACACTTGCTCTTCTGGCCCCAGAGGGCCCTGCACAGAGCCTTGGAGGAGGCCTGCCCCAGCCACCCTACCCTGGAGCCAGCTGGGAGACCTGGCACCACGTGGGATGCTGCTGCCCCGCATGGCAGCTGGCAGCGTAGGTACTGGTCTGAAGGATCCGCACGGAGCACACCTTCGAGGGCCTCGGCCTCAGCAGGGAGGACAGGCAGAGGAGGCCAGTGGCCAGAGTGCATGAAAGGTGCTGGCTGCCCTCCCCCCAGAGTCCTGCTGGAGCTGGGACAGGACTTGAGGTGGGGCTCTGTGCATGAGGGTCCCGGGAGGACATGTGTCACTCTCACATTCTTGCAAAAAATGCGGAGCCTTGAGTTAACTGCAAGCAAATGGCAGACACGCCTCATGGAGGGACATGCTTCTGAAGACTGGAGCAGCCTTCTCATGCGTGTGGGAGTTGGTGTGAGAGGCAGCAAGGGCCAAGGAGCGGCAGCAAGGGCCAAGGAGCGGCAGCAAGGGCCAAGGAGTGGCAGGCTAGGCCACAGTGCTGGGTGCAGCCTGGTGTTCCGGTGGGATCCCAGCACAGAAACAGGCATGGGGAGATGGCGAAACTCTGTGAGGGTCAAGGGCAGCCACCATCACAGGCAGGAGGCCATCTTGCGGGGCTGTCACTTGCATTCCCCAGTGGCGCATGAGGCTGACACCACTCATGTGCCTGTTGGCCGCATGTGCGTCTGTGGGAAGATGTCTGCACAGGTGCCCTGCCCACCTTTTGATGGGGCCATCTGTTTTTTGCAACTGAGTCGTACAGTTTCCTTATGTGTTTAGGGGCTTGTATCCCATCCCTGAGGCTGTCCACCCTTTGCTGATGACTCCGTGGCTGGGTTGGCTCTTCGGCTCAAGACCACCCACTATCTGTTTTGCTTTAACGCTTTGCCTGGCCCAGAAAATCCTTACTAAGGAACTCTGCCCTGCGTTTCTTCTAGTTTTACAGTCTCAGGTCTTACATTTAGCACATTCATTTGCTTGGAGTTAATGTTGTGCATGGTGTTAGGTGAGTGTCCAATTTCACTGCCTTGCATGTGGATACCAGTTTTCCAGCACTATGTATGGAAGACCCAGTACCCCCTTATTGTGTGTGTACCCTCAGAGCTTTTGTCAGCAGTAGCTGACATATCCATGTGAGTATGTTTCTGGGCTCCCTGTTCTGTCCCATGGGTCAGCAAATCTGTTCTTACACCCACGGCCTCATCTGTCAGTTCACTGCCACTCTGGAGTTTAGTATGAAATCAGGAAGTGTGAGGCCTTGGCTGTTTAGGGTCTGTGGTGGTTCCATTGACTTTTGGATTGTTTTTTTCTATTTCTGTGAAGCATACAAGTAGACTTTTGTTGGGGATTACGTGGAATCTGTAGATGGCTTGGGGGAGCGTGGGCAGGAGATGGCAGGCACTAGCAAGCACTGGAGGAAGGGCACCTTGCAACCTCGGTCATTGGTGGGACAGAAGCTGGTGGCCGGGCACAGGCGCTGCAGGACATAGCAGGACATTGCAGGCAGAATCACCCTGCGACCCCTCACCCCTGGCATATGTCCAGAGGAAGGGAAACTTGACTAGAGGCACGTCCTGCTCACAGCAGCCAAGACACAGAGCCAGCCTAAGTGCCCACCAGCAGACAACTGGACGAGAAAATGTGGCACATGTGTAGACACAAGTGAGTGGTATTTGGTCCTAGAGACAGACAACTGTGTCATTGGCAGCAATGTGGGAGGAGCCAGGGATCATTCTGTCAGGTGAAATGAGCCAGGCTAGAAGCACACAAGCGCATGCTTTCACTCCTGTGTGGGAGCTAAAACCTCAGACCTCGTGGTGGCAGTGGAGAGTGGAATTGAGGTTACTAGAGGCTGGCAGGAAGGGGAGGCATGATGGCAGCTGGTTATTGACAGGGAGCTGCAGTGCTGGAAGGAGTGAGTTCCAGTGCTCTGCAGCACTGCAGGGTGATTATGATGAACTGTTGATTGCATATTTCCAGAAAGTTAGTAGAGGATTCTGAATGTTCCTAACACAAGGGGTGTAAACGCTTGGGTGATGGTTGTGCTAATGTCTCTGATTATCATTACTCCCTGTATACATGGACTGAAATATCACTCTATATCCCATAAATATGTTCACTTATTACATGTCAACCAAAAATAAAAGGAAAAAAATTTTCATGAAGTTGGAAAAAAATTAAGATGAGGAAACTGAAGAACAGGAAAAAATTTAAACAAGATTGGCAGTTGAATTAGTAGTACTAAATTAATAGTGACAGGTATACAGGAACCACATACTATTTTTACAGTACTTCCATAAGTCTAAATATTTTTTTAAAATAAAAATTTTGCCAGGTACAGTGATTCTCCTGTAGTCCTAGCTACTCAGGAGCCTGAGGTGGGAGGATCGCTTGAGGCTAGGAGTTCAAGGCTGCAGTGAGCTTTGATCATGCTAGTGAATCACCACTGCGCTTCAGCCTGGACAGCATAGTGAGAAACCACATCTTTTTCAACAATTAAATAAAAATTAAAGGGACATATATGCAGCCTATGCAAATTGAGCAACTTAGATGAATGAAATGGTTAAATTCCTTAAGAAACATAGATTACCAAACTGGCAGAGTAAAATTCTGAAAAGTTCTGTGAATTGAGATGATTAAAACAAATAGCCAAGCAAAAAATACCTTCCAACTAAGAAAACTCCAAGCCCAGAAGACTTCAGTGATGAATTATATAAAATATTTAAGAAAGAAATACCACAACTTGTGTATACACACATTCAGAAAACAGAAGAGAGGAAGTCCTTCCCAACAGATTACTATGGGGCTGGCAAAGACAAGGGCTATTTAAATAAAGGAAATTTTAGCAGCAATGTTCTTCAAGTGCACATTCTCAATGAGCTTGAACTTTAGAATGCATCCAACCAAATGGCGCTTTTCCCCAGAGCGCCAGATTGGCTCATTATGAATGATGTCACTCACCAAATTACCAGCTTAAAGATGAAAGCTACAAAATAATGTGCTTATCTAAATAGGATAGAAAAAGCCTTAGGCAAAATTAAACAGTCATTTGTGATTAATTTTAAAAAGTTCCCGGCAACTAGGAACAGAAGGAAACTTCCTCAGCTTGGTAAAAGTAAGATAAGTCAACGTCATACATGACGGTGTGAGCCTGAACACTCTTCCCATGAGACTGGGACTAAGGCAGAGTGTCCCCCAATTATGGCTATCTGACAGTGTATTGAGGATCTTAACTTCTTATAGTAAAGCAAGGCAAGCCTGTAATCCCGCGCCTTTGGGAGGCTGAGGTGAGTGGATTGCCTGAGCCCGCGGGTTCGAGACCTGCCTGGGCAGCGAGACCTCATCTCTACAATAAATCAAAAAATCAGCCTGGCATGGCAGCGCATGCCTGTAATTCCGGCTACTCGGAAGGCTGAGGCGGAAGGATCACCGGAACCCAGCAGGCGAGGCTGCGGTGGCAGGGAGCGGCCACTGCACTCCAGTCTGGGCACCCGAGTGAGACTCCAACTCAAAAAAAAAAAAAGAAAAGAAAAGAAAAGCAAGACAAAGAAATAAAAGCTGTGAAGACTGGAAGTAATCTGGGTTCACAGATGACATGGTATGTAGAAGATCATAAGGGCTCTTAGAACAAGTGAATGAATTTAACCAATGTGCAGGGTCCAAGGCCACTGTGCAAAAGTCAGTTATATTTCTGTGTGCTAGTAGAAACTGTCAGAAAGTGAAACAAGTACAGCATTTGTAAAAACACCCAAAACCATAGAATAGGAAATTTTTTTTAAAAAAGTGAAACACTTAAACCCTGAAAACAACCAAACATTGCTGAAATGATACAAAGAAGGCCTAAATAAGTGGGGGGGGGGGGAGTATGCCATGTTCATGAATCAGTGTCTCAATATTGTTAAACTATATGTTGTTGCCAGTTGACCTACAGATTTCATAAAATCCTAAATATAATCCCAGAAGAATTTTTTCCAAAAACTGATAATCTGACTCTTAGATTTATATGGACCTAAATGGCCAAAACAGTTCTGAATAAAAAATAGAGTAGGAGGCATGCTTGACTCCAAGACATATATATGAACCAGTCGTGGAGCTGGTGCCATGCAGGCACGAGGTTGGATGGCAGAGTGAATTAGACAGACGGGAAGTAGCCCCACTGAAATCAGGATCCAGTGAGCTCAGAACAGGTCCCCATCAGAGCAGCCGAGGGAGATCGCCCTCTCAACAGCTGGTGTGGGACACCTGAGTGTCCATCTGGAGGGAGCCACCTCATCACACCACACACAGGCAGGAATTTGAGGTGGTTGCAGACATGAAAGCTGCAACTAGTACTTCTTAGAGCTCATGCAGGAGAACATTTGTGCAGTCTTGGGGTAGGCAAAGATCTCTGTGACACAGAAAACATTCACCACCCAAGAGAAAAAAAAATGGACAAATTTGACTTCATTGAAATTAAAATCTGTTCTTCAAAAGACACTGGAGGAGATGACAAGGCATGACTGGGAGAGAACATTCACAATGCCGTTGCGCCTGGACAAAGAATCCACACCAGAGCCATAAAGAATTTGGAAGGCTCAGGAGTAAAGACAACCTGATTTTTAGAGCAGGGGAGGGATTTTAGCAGACACTCACAAAGAAGATAGACAAATGGCTGTGATCAGCCCTTGAAAATGATTCCAAGTGTGTTAGGGGAGCAGAGGAGCCTACCCAAGGGTCCCCCACAAGGAGAGCGGAGACTAGATGGACTGACAAGACCAAGTGTCGGCAAGCAAGGGGGTGCCTGGGCTGCCTTGACCACCACACTGGATGACTTCAGCAGCAGGCGTGTCTTTTCTCTCAGCTCTGGGAACCAGAAGTCCAAGGTCAAGACTTAAGGTATGGCCGGCTCCTGTCATGTGCTCACATGGTCATTCCTCGGTGTGTGACATCCAGAATGTCTTCTTGCATGGACACAACCCCTGCCGGATCAGGGCCCCACCCTGTAACCCTTTTAATCCTAACTTCTTCCTCAGTGGCCCCATCTCCACACACAGCCACACTGGGGATCGAGGCTTCTTTGCCTGTGAGTCAAGGGACCCCAGCATTGGGTCTGCCACAGCAGGGATGGAAGGCATGAAGTGTGCCTTGCCTCGTTGGGCAAGGGACAGTCTGTCAGGTGCTCACTTGGGCCACCTGCTTTCATCATATAGCCCATGTCCCACTCCCAGAGACGTCCGAGGGAAACATGACTGTGCCCAGATGTTCTAGTAGCATTTCCCACGAGAGCATAGACCAGGAAACAGGCCCTGACGCTCCATCAGGAGATAAGCGAACTCAGCAGTACGCAGCAGAACACTGTGGGTGCATGACACCACGGCAGTCGCAGGGTGGTGCCAGGTGAGAAGCCAGATCAGAGGAGGAGCCAAGCCTTCCCTCCCAGGGGTATCTAGAACAGGACAGCCCTCCTCTGAGATGTGCCCTTGGGGCTTGGGGTGGGGCTGACAGGGAGGGGTGTGCAGGACTTTTGGGGACAATGGAGTGTTCTCTGTCTGATGGGGTGGGGGGTCACATAGCATGCGGTCACTAAGAAGCCCCTGAAGCTGTAACAAAAAGTGTCCAAACCCCAACAAAGGATCAGCCTACAGCAGAGGTGAAGCCAAGCAGGACCCCCCAGCCTGGTTGTCCTTGCATTCCCTCGGATAGCAGGATGACATGCAGAAGCTTGTCTCCTGCACATCTAAATTCAAAAGACGTAAACTGGGTGCTCGAGCCCTGGAAGCAGCTGGCAGACCCTACAGCCTGATATGGCCAGACACCACAGGGACCACCTGTGCCCACTGCCATCTAGGAGGTGTTAGGAGGGAGGCTTTGAGCTTTCACCTGCCTCGGCGGTGGGCAGAGGGCTGACAATAAGGAGTGCAGGTGTGTCCCTGCCATAGGGCCCATCGGCCCTAGGGCTGGAGTGAGTCTGATGGCAGTTGGCCTTGCCCAGTCTCACACCGACTGGTCTGAGTCACAGCTGCCAGCCCTGGGAATGTGAATACAGTGCGCCTCCCTCCCAAGTCCCTCCCAGCCCTGGGTGTGGGCAGTGGGCACCCTCACTCCGTCGCAAGGCCTGTCACAGGACAGCTGAACCATCAGAGTTGTGGCATCAGTGGCCAGAGGAGCAGAGGAGCAGGGCCCCAGCATCTGTGGGCAGCCCAACTGAATGGGAACAAGTATCGGGCATCCCCCACCTGACCCCAGGCCTGCTCAGTGTGGGCTTCGTGGATCTCCTGCCCCCCAGCCAGGCGGAGCCAATGTGGCACTGCCATGGACCACAGGCAGGTGGCGCTGTGTCCTCCTTGCTTCAAGCTGTGGTGATGGTAAGGAATGACTGTGTGGACCCAGGTGAGCTCAGCTGACTCCCTTACTCATAGGAGGAGCTGCAGGTGCCCTGGGCTGGGCCCAGCCTGCATCCCGCTGGGGCTGGGCACACACGGTGCCTCCTCTGGACCCCAGGAGCATGTCTCCCACATCTTTGCTCAGTTTTCTGTTTAAATGTGTTGATTTCAGCCATGTCAGAGTGAGGATCTCTCATGCAGGAAATGGTAAGTGGTGTGGGTGTCAAGTCACGGTGTTTAAGGCAACAGGCTGCCTTTAACAACGCTTTTTTTTTAGATGGGGTCTCACTCTGTCACCCAGAATGGAGTGCTGTGGTGTAATCAAAGCTTACTGCAGCCTTGACCTCCTGGGCTTAAGTGATCCTCCCACCTCAACTCCCCAAAATATGTGGATGACACACATGAGCTGCTATGGCATGCTAATGACGCTTTTAAAATATATGTATTTCTCATGTTTTCCTCAATCTTGTTTTTGTCAAGACAGAACCTGTGTGTTTGTAGCAGGGTTTATCTGTTTTGACCAGGCGCACATCAAGCACCTGTCAGTGGGCCCTAGTGCTTGGTGCTATTGTCAGTGGGGCCCCAGGGCCTTGTTCCACTGTGTCCCTGCGTAGGAGCAGAGGACAGCCTTTTACAGGGCTCTGGAGCTGAAGCTGTCCTAGGTGACTTTGTCCTGACGAGCTGTGCAGCATTGGGGTTTAGGCCTCTGTTGCTAAAATTCTGGGCATGGAGCCAGCGTCCCTGTTGCTGGGAGTTCTCAGACCTAGACAGTACCAAGGGGCTAGGCTGCTGCTTCCCCTGGAGAACTGAGTACCCGGAAGCCGGTCTCCAGCCAGGTCCCCTTCCCAGCACCCCACCCCTCCCCACCATCCCACCCTGTCTAGGGTGGGTGCGAGTGTCTTGGGTACACATGCTGGTAGCTGCCCTCCCTCCTCCTGCTGAAGCCTGCACTGAAGACAAGCCATGATCCCCAAGAAGGGCACCGAGAAGCTGGAGTGGTACCCTTGTTCCTCAGGCTTGCCAGAGTAGGGGAAGGTGTTGTGGTGAATGTGGCCAGCTATTCCCAGTGGGGTGTCCCCACAGCCGCACTGCCTGGCTGCACCAGACCTGCCAGGGCTCCTGCTGTCCAACACACCCTCACTATCCTCTCATGTCTTGTGCTACTGTATCATCTGATGCTAAGTGTCTTTATCATTGTTTCATATTTTCAGAGTTAAAAATTTAATACCCTAAATTCTTACCAAGCAAAACATCCATTGAAAATGAGCAGTTTTCAGCCGGGCTCGGTGGCTCAGCCTGTAATCCCACGCCTTGGGAGGCTGAGGTGAGTAGATTTCCTGAGCCCGCGGGTTCGAGACCTGCCTGGGCAATTTGGCAAGACCTCATCTCTACAATA
>NW_007248497.1:69708-87420 GCF_000164805.1 Carlito syrichta
TTTCATGGAGACACCCATGCTTGCTGCAGCAGGAGCAGTCGCTTTACATGCTGTGTGTGGAAGGAAGGCAGTGTGAATGGGGAACAGGAGTGAGACTGGGGACGGCTGAGCCTTCACGCTGAGCTATCGCAGAAGCTGACATGCACCCATGTTCCCGTGTCAGGCATTTAGGTGGCTCCCACCTGCAAGCCACAGGAGGCTGGTGCATTTTCCACACAGTAAGGCCCTCCTTGGTAACATGCAGGAGCTTAACCCCTGCACACCTGAGAGTGCCTGGCTTCACAGGGTTCACACCTAAGGGCTCATGGCTCAGTGAGGCTCACACCTGGCTACAGCAGACACAGGTGGGGCCCTCTGATGCTCGTGTGTGCAAATTTTCTTGGCCTTTGTTAACAGAAGAAACAAAGAAGCTTCTGAGATGCAGGAGATCTAAAGGATCAATGGTTTTCAGGTGAGAAGAAAGCAGAGGCCAGGCAGTGTGACTGAAGGGCCCATGGGGAGCATTTACTCCAGTAACTGGTGATTGTGTTTGGGATGCTGCCAAGATGAACCACCTGGGACATTATGGAAGTTTTGGGCCAATAAAGTTGACAACTTAGATGAGACAGACAAGACCCTTGAAAGATACAGCTCACCAAAACTGAGACGAAAGGAAACAGGAAATCTAAATAGTTCCATATCTGTTAAAGAAATTGAATTCAAAATAAAAAACCATTCCGGAAAGAACACTCCCATCCCAGATGGCCTCACCAGTAAGTCCTAGAGCACACTTGAGGAGGAAATGATAGCAATCCCACGCAAATGTTTTTTACAAAACAGTGGAGGAGGGAGCATTTCCCGGAGTGTATTCTGTGGCCAGTGTAACAGCAATGCCAGAACCTGCAAGGACATCACAAGAAGGAAAGCGAGAGCCCAGGATCCCTCACAAACAAAGGCACAGAGGTCTTTAGCAAAACTGGCTTATCTCAGCAAAACAAGAACTGAACATTTGAGACAGCAGCAAACTAAAGATGAAGAAACATTTTATCATCTCTACAGATACAGAAAATACATCTGTGATAAAATTCAACGTTTGCTCACAATAAAGACACTCAGCAAATAACACTAGTCGAGAATATCCTCAACCTGACAAGGGTGTCCAGGAGAAACCTACAGCTCATGTCATCCTTAGTGACAGGACAGCAAAGGTGTTTACATGAAATTAGAAACAAGGCAAGGACATCTGTATGTAGGAAACCTAGTGGAATCCAAAAAGCAACTGCTAAAATGAGTACGTGAATTTACAGAGCTTGCAGAATACAAGGTCAATATAAAAAATACATTGTGCTTCATAGTATATGAAATTTTGAAAATCCTATCTACAGGTGCATAAAATATTCCCTCTAATACCTCATGATAGATCTGATTATGGATGCCTAAGATACATACATAAAAAACTGCAAAACATTGCTGATATGAACTTTAAAATACCTAAATAAATAGAAAGACATACCATGTTCATGGATCAGAATATTCAACATTGTTCAAGGTATCAGTTTCATCCACTCTTGTCTATAGATTCAGATGAATCCCTATCAGACTCCCTGCAGGCCTTTGGGGGAGAAATTGACACATTGGGTCTAAAATTTAGATGAAAATACAGAGACTTGAAAAAAATACAAAGTTGGAGGACTTAATGATACCCAATTTTACAGCCTAATTTAAAGCTAAAGTATGGTATTGATCTGAGCTAGGAAAATAGATCAACAGAGAATAGAGTTCCGAAACAGGCCCATACCTCTGCTACCAAATCATTTTCAACCAGGGTACTGAGGCAAATCAATGGGAAAAGGAAAGTCATTTTTTACAAGTAATGCTGCAATAATTAGATATCTGTATAGACATATGAAATGAGTTTTGACTGCTATTTTGTCTATGCCAAAATCTCATTTGAAAGAGATCATAGACCTAAATGTAAAAGGAAAGCCACAGAGCTCTTAAAAGAAAGCACATATGCAGTCAGGCAACCAAAGCTAAGTGACCAAGTCAAAACAATGGAATAGGAAATTCCCTTTTTACCAAGGTAAAAGCTAGAATCACAGAATTTTTTCAGATAACATGGACAGTTACCTTGAGGTAGGCAAAGATTTCTTGGACAGGGCACAAAAAGCACTAACCATTACAGAAAAAGTATTGATGAATTATAGTTCATCGATATCAAAATTTTGCCATAAAGACACCTTAACAAAACAGGTAGGCCAGCCACTGACGGGGAGGAGTGTTCACATTGCACAGATCTGGTAAAAATTAGCACCCAGAGCATGCATATCAACACCCCAAGTGTGGACTGGGCTGAGGATGCAGGAATGGTCAGCGAGTGCATGGGAGCTGAGGTCCAGCTCACCCACTAGAAGGGCTGTGTCTACATATTCAGCATCACATGCTGGAGTGTGTGGGTGGCCGGAATCTGTGTGCAACGGGTGTGAGATGGCGTGACCACCTGAGGAGCTGCAGGTGGTTTCCCACAAGGGCAACAGTCATCTGCTTTGTGAGCCACAGTGCCCCTCCTGGGCGTGTCCCCAGGAACTAGGCCTGAGTGCGTATGGGGTCCTGGAAGTTCTTCATCCATCCCACCAGCAGGGCACGGGAGAACCATGGTGCAGCCCTGTGGAGACCAGGATGCAGCAGTCACAGGATCCACCTGTGCAGGCGGCAATGCAGATGAATCTCTAAACCATGCTGCCCATGAGCCGGATCAGCGAGGGCCCGCTGCTGGGAAGGGTGGAAGAGAGCGCCCCGGGTGATAGGAACATGTGCACCTTGACCAGAAGGGTCAGAGAGAGCACCCCCGGGTGGGGTGGCCGCCACCAGCTTGTGTACGTCAGCCATGTGGCCCCGAGCACCAGGATGTGCAACTGTCTTAGGTAAATCAGCTCAGCCTTGGACTCTGGAGCAGACAGCAGAGCTTGCTCTTTACATGCAGCGATCACCATGAGAGGCAGCCGCCAACTCTACACACTGTACTGGTAAGGAGTGAGTCAGCAGCAGGGGGAGCCAGGTAGCCGTGGGGTGTGCAGGGTAAAAGGGCGGCCACGCCTTCCCAGGAGGCCACGCAGGCCAAGCAGGGTGTTGCTACAGCACACGTGGTGGGAGGAGTGGTCCCTGTCACCAGCAGCCGTGCGAGAAGCCTCAGACCACATGGGGTTGCTCATGGCCAAGGGTGGCGCAGACCCATGGCCCAGCAAAAGTGGGAGTAGCCAAGGAAGGCCTCCTGGGCAGAGCAGGAGAAGCAGACAGCCAGCTGGGAGGTATATGCCAAGGGCGTTCATGCCTGAGTGGTGTGGAAAACAGATGTGGTGCTCACTCCTAACTCAGCACCCCAAAGCTGGCTGTCGAGAGAAGTTGTCATCTACCTATGGCTTCCCCACCCCTGCACCTCCAATGGGACGTGGCTGCATCTCGTCAGGTTCTCCTCCCACAGGCCTACCGGCTTCAGAGCAGGAAGAGCCAGGGCTACTTAAAAACTGTTCCAAGGAAGCGGGCTCCACCTCAGCCTCCCAAAATACTCAGCCCTTGGGCAGAGCCGGGATGGCCCATGGCGACCAGAGGGCCCATGTAGTGGAGATGATTCCAGGGGCCAGAGCAAGAGACCACAGGAAACGTGGGCTCTGCATCTTAGCTCCCTGGAGGCCCCATTCAACGTCATTTGTGATGGAATGAGTGGCAGCACACATGTGACCCAAGGCCAGGGTCAGGCGGCTATCGTGGTCACTTCCTGGACAGCCTGTCCTCATCCTGGGCAGCCCGACCCCAGGATGAGGGCAATCGCCCTAATTTGCCTTATTGCATTAGCACGGGCATCGCTGAAGAAAGGGAATTCTTTCACAGCCCAGGGCCTCCGTGTGTGCCCAGGGGCAGACCCTGACTCCGGCTCACAACCTTGTGGGAACTTTGGGAAGTGATGTTGCAGTCTTCTGACCTCTGACCTCCAGCTGCAGCCCAATACAGTGGGTCCAGCTGGACTCCAAGCATCCTCCTCGTGCTCTGATTCCCAGCCTCTGCTCACAGAGCCTGAGGCAGGACGGCCGGGGGACCTCGAGTCCTCCACACCTCTGCAGACTTTCAGAATCCCTTTGCAGCTGCGTCCAAGCCTGCCACACGCGTGTCCTCAGGGGAGTTTCCCAAGGCTCTACAGGACTGAAGAGTGTAAAGCAAAGCCAGATCAGAAACAGTACCGGATGCTTCTCTGCACTTTTCAGCCATGGGAGCTTCCTGCCATGGATACCGTGCTTACATGTGTACATGTGCACGCTGCTTGTGGCTTCAGGCAGTCGGTCTCTGTCATCACATGGTGTTTGCCAGAGAAAGTGTAGTAAAACCAGACTCTCCCTGTCAAGTTTATAAGTTAAAAAAAGTATCACCACAGTGAAACCCATGGGCTTACATGATGGGATTCCTGACTGAGGCAGGGCGAGAGCCTCTGGGAGGACACTCACAGGCCCTACCTGGGCTCCCCCTGCCATTTCTCTGGTGAAGACGGGCAGCCTGTGAGCGAGCCCAGGGATTGTCAGGGACCCTGACACTGGGGGGACGGTGAGGCTGGCTCAGTGCAGCCATGGTGCCCACCAGGAGGGATGCCTGGGCATGCAAAAGGTCCATCACTCCTGGTGGGCACAGGCTCCTGGGGATCACGTCAGACAGAAGCAGGGCACCCGAAAGCATGTGTGTGTGGCCTCCCTTTCTGTGGCATAAGCCCCTGGTGTTGATACTTGCAGAGGGAGCGTCCAGGAACCGCAAAACACGTATAGGACACATGGGCATCAGGAAGGACCAGGCATCTCCACGTGCTTGCGAAGCCAGGGTTATCTTCACTTGGCCCCGAGGGTTCCAGTGTCTCAGCACAGTCACTTCCCCAGCAGAGCAGGAGGGCAGAAGGGACACTGTGGCTACTCACTCCCCTTGGGTCTAGCGTGTTATTGGCCTGTCTGTGCCAATTTTTTTCAGAATTAATCTTGGGCTGAAAAGCCTCAAAGAAGGCTTTGTTCCTTTGACACTTGCTCTGGAAGAAAAAATCCGTGGAAAATCTGACATTTGCAGTGTAGAGAGAATCAATAGATGGGAGGAATATAATTACCCTCCACTCCTACAAGAATTGTTCAGATCCTTAAGTGTCTCGTATCAGCTTAGAGTTTGAATGACATTTTAATTATTTTGTTTTTTTCTTCCTTTCCTGGATTGAATCTCCAGAGTCCCACTCTCGGGTTCTGGAGAGGCAGGCCGAGCCGGCGTGCAGGAAATGGTTGGTGGCGGCTGTGTCTCCTGCCCACAGAACCCATATTTAGTCCGAGCGGTGACTCTGCCCACAACACAGGACACGACCTCCCTGTGGTGGGGCCTCTCGTCACGTCCAGTGATGCCTTGGGGGCTCCACGCAGACATGAGCCTGTGGAGTGTGAGCTCGAGCTGGAAGCTGTCTCTGGTGCTTTTGTGATCTGAGCACACCCAGTTTCCAGAAGAACGTGACTCTTGCTTTTTAAAGTAATTCATCCTTCAGGTCTTTAAATAGCAGCACACCTAGGGACTTGGAGCGCAACTCAACTCTGGGTGCCAGCACACAAGCCCCTGTGACGTCAGGGGCGTGGGCGCCAGGTGTGCAGGCAGATCCTGATGCGGAAACGGGGGCAGCCCCTCCAGACCCAGCCTTCGGGGTAGATGCTCAGAACAACCAAGTGTTGCGACCCTCAGAGATACATCGGTGGCCCAGTGGAGGCTGTCAGCAGTGTCCCATACGGCTCACGCCCACGAGGAAGCATTGTTATGTGGTATTCCTGCAGATGCAGGGGTACTTTCGGGTCCCCGATGCCCTGTGATTTCTCCCCTGTGTGACTCTGGATATCCGTCACTGGCCTGTGCGCTGTCCTGCAGGTGCTGGCCAGAGGTCTCAGTGTGGCCATGGCCTCTCCCTCTGTCACACCCACGCCCTTCCTTTTGTGGTCCCTGGGCCCCAGGCCCCATATTCCAAATGCATCTGGAGTGGGATTCTTCCCACCTCCTGCTCAACCCGAGTTGCCCTGCTGGACAGCCACAGAGCCCAATGCCTTCACCGACCACTTGGCAGCTAGAGAACCGGAGACTAGTATGACACTGGGCCCTGCACAGAGCCTCGGCCATCCCAGAGTCCCTCCTGGGTGTCAGGGCAGTTTGTGTCAGCCTGGTTAGGCCACAGGCCTAGAAAGTCACAAGTGCTGATCTCTATGCTGCTGGGGCCTGCAGGTGTGCCAAAAGTCTGTGCCAGTTACTCGAGCAAGGAGGACCATCCTGCACAGCCTGCCACCAACCTGTCAGTGGAAGGCCTGTGGGTGGCACTAGGCCCTGGAGAGGAGAGGACGCCATCCCACCAATGGCAGTGCCCCCCTGCCTGGAGGCCCAGCCTGGGGTTTCCATGCAGACATGAGGCTGCAATGCAGGTGCTCAAGCCACCAACTGTCTCAGGGGCTGTTGAGACCTGAGCGCACCATTTCCAGGAGTTGTGACTCTTTTCAAAGTAGCTCATCCTCCTCATCTTTAAGTAGCAGCACTCCTGGGGGCTCGGGCACAACTCGGCTCCATCATGCCACACCCACCGGCTCCGAGACACGCTCCCACTGGCTTTGGGGTTCTGGCGGAGCCCTGACCCTGTGGCCC
Organism: Carlito syrichta; assembly: GCF_000164805.1. Lineage (NCBI taxonomy): Eukaryota > Metazoa > Chordata > Mammalia > Primates > Tarsiidae > Carlito > Carlito syrichta. Next base: position 76,372 of record NW_007248497.1, read on the forward strand.
ACGGTCGGAACAGGTTCCAAGACGCCCTCTGGCTTCCCTCCGAGGCTTCCTCAGTCTCCTCGTTGCAGACCTGCTGGTCCTTGCAGTGCCTCATACCCAGGTGGGCACACTTACTCTCCCTTCCCTTGCAGGGTGTGTCCCCTTCCTCCCCAGGGATAGCCCCGCAGGCAGTTGCTGTCAACCAGTGGCAGGCTGGCTCCTGCTGTGAGCTGAATGTCTCCCCAGGTTGAAGTGTTGAAATCCCCACCCCTGTACCATGGAGGGCCAGCTACCATCCAGGGCAACTGGTCACAGGGCCTCGTGAACAGGAGGAGTGCCCATGTGAAGGGTTCCCAGAGGGACCCCTTGCCCTCTTTCCTGCCTGTAAGAAGAGCAGAAAGGTGGCCCCACCAGAACTGGCCCTGCTACACCAAATTCAGCCTCCAGACCTGTGAGAAATAAGCCTCTATGTTGATGGGCCACCTGTCATGGTGCTTGGCTTTGCTTCTGGGCTCTCTGCACCTCTGATGCACTTCCCTCAGGGTGTAGTGTGGCCTCTTTTGTTCCCAGCTGGACCCAGTCCCAGCAGGATCTAGCATATCATGGGCACCCAGTCCCATGTATGCTGGATGGACAGGTGGATGGGTGAATGGATAGATGATTGAATTGTGTGGATGGGTGGGTGGATGAACGATGGATGAACTGGTGGGTATATGAGTGGGTGGATTGATGAGTGGGTGGGTGGATGGTAGGTGGATGGATGGATAGATAGGTAAACAGTGGGTGGATGAATGTGTGAATGGATGAATGTGTAGAGGGTTGGATGAGTATAGGGGTGGGTGGGTGGATGGATAGGTGGATGAATGAGTTGGTGATCGGATGGGTGGATGGATGGTGGGTGGGTGGACAGGTGGGTGGGTGGAGAGTATATAGGTGGATGGATGGTTGGGTGGATGAAAGGATGGGTGGTTGGATGGTGGATGCATGGGTAGATGGGTGGGTGGATGGACGGATGGATGAGTGCATGTGTGGACGGCTAGCTGGGTAGGTTGATGGATGGATAGATGGTGGGTGGCTGGGTGGAGGGGTTGGTAAATGAACAGTAGATAGGTGAATGCATAGTGAATAGATGAATGGGGGGTGGATGGGGTGGGTGGATGTTGGATAAATGGGTAGCTGGATGAGTGAATGGAGGCTGTGAAGAGCCATTCCTTGGATGCCATTCTTAGTATTTGTAGACCATGGAGGCCATGGAGAACTCTTCCCTGGATTTCATCTTTGGTGTCCCTAGACCATGAAGGTCATGGGAGAATTGTTCTCCAAATGCTGTTCTTGGTGTTCATAGACCATGGAGGCCATGGAGTACTGTTCCCTGGCTGCCGCCTTTGGTGTCCCTAGACCATGGAGGCCATGAAGAACTGTTCCCTGGATGTCATCCTGGGTGTTCTAGACCATGGAGTCCATGGGGAACTGTTTCCTGGGTGCTATCTTTGGTGTTCATAGGGGCTAGAGTGAGTTGATGGCATGTTAGGGGTGTCCATGTTTAAAGACTCACAGCCATGGTGTTGTGATGGTGCTTAGAGCTCTAGAAGGTGAGGTTAAGACAGCACAGGTGGCCGTGGCTGTAGGAAGGAAGCCCCTGTTTCTTCTTACCGGTATCGTGTGTTTAGCTTTATCCTTTAAAAAGTACCAAATGTACCTTTCACAAAGCGCCATTTCCATCTTACCTTTTAGTATAATAATCTGTTCCCTCAATGCTCCACAGCCCAGGGTCCACCTCTGTGGATGGCTAGTCTCCTGTGGTCATGTTGTCCCAGGGAGCTTTTGGTGTTCAGTTGTGTACTCCAGGCCAACCTTGGTGACTGTCTTCACTTACCTTGGCAGGGCCTGATCAAGATCCGGGGAGACCAGTGCTGGCGCGACCTCAACTGCATGGACTTCCACTATGAGGTGAGCCTCTGTTTCAGCCACTTCCCTGAGCGTGGCTGGCCTATCCCCATTTCTGCTCCAGGTGGGACTCCGTCCACCACATCCAGGTGAGCCACTATCTCCATTGCAGGCTCACTGTCAATGATTCCAGATGACTCTCCTTCCTGTCACTGGCTAGGGCCTCTTATCTTTCAAGTCCAGCAGGTTTGTGGTGGTTTGGCACCGGGTCCCTCTAGTGCCGTCCCCAGTCCCTTACTGGCCTCCAACAGGGCCAGACCCTCCCTCCTGGAGTCTGCAGCTCCCCATGCACCCCACAACAGGTGTGTGCCCCCTACCCCACAAGCTGTGTCCCTATTGTTTCCTGGATATGGGCAGGTGCGTCCCACCAGGAGGCAGGCATGGTTCCTGCTGTGCTGGGCCCCTGGGACCCAGGCCCAGATCCAGGCCCTCCACCATCCCTGTTCCTGCAGCTACTCACACACATGCCTGTGCCAGGCACTGCCATCACCACCCGTGAAGTGCCTGGGGCGTGTGCTGTCTTGTGATGTCTTGTGCTCTGGGTCCGATCTAGCCCTCCTGGGAGCCATATCCTCATGTTGGGTATGTGTCTTCTTGGCCACTGTGCCTCAGCACACCTACAATACTGTGGCTCATGCCCACCAGAACAGCTCTTTCCACATGGTACCTGGGAATATGTCTCCCCTGCACACCCAAGGTGGCCACAAACTTTGCTGCAGTTTCTCCACCCTGACCTGGTGGCAGTCCCTGCCCTCCGGGACCAAGACTGACACTCCTCTGCAGCCCTGCCTCTGTGGGCTCCAGGCCTGCATCATGTGTCAGCTGGCCTAGGGGCAGGGATCATCACTTGTGCCTGTGTTTAGCGGCCAAGTCTTGTCTGTTCTTCAGGGTCTTGAGATCTCCCCAGTCCTCTCCACAAGCGCCTTTCTTTGTCCCAGAGCAGGGTTGGCAATGTTCTCTAGCACACCGGAGTGGAAGCACTCCCATCTCTGGGCCAGACAGTCCCAGGAAGGCCATGACAGGGCTGCAACCACAGGGCTTGTGTGGGCAAGGGCCTGTGTCACCAGAGCCATTCCTGCCAGTAGGCTGTGTCCATGTGCCCCTGCCCCAGGACAAGAGCAGTGCCCAATATGGGTCGGGAAGGCAGGGTGGCCTTCCCAAATCCAACGCCTGGGTCTGTCCCTAGAAGAGAAGAGACCCAGACCAGAGACTCAGGCTAGAACCTTCCACACAGTACCTCGCCAAGGCTCCCATGCCTAGCACAGGCTGGCAGGTGGCAGCAGGTGCCATGGGCATGGGGCACTCATGGCTGGGAGCTTGTAGCTGGGGGCAAGTCTAGTGAGATCTTGGCTATGCACTGGCCGTTCCCAAAACAAACACAGTGTCACTCTAGAGACAGTTGCCCTGTGGAGCCAGCGGCTCTTGGCCCAACACCTGGGCCTGCGTCTCAGCACCTTCCAGATCTGGCTGACCAGGACCATGGGGGAGGGTCCTCCCGGGGTTGAGTCACGGCCATGCTCAGGTTGAGGACATAGGTAGGGGACTCTGAGGGGGCAGAAGGCTGGTCATGAGAACCCCATGGGGCCTGTTAGAGTTGCTCTGACCTGCATGCAGCCAGCTGGAATGAAGTGGGACCCATTGGTGCCTGGCCTTTCCTGTGTCCAAGGCCTGGGCACCACCCACACTTGGGGTCTCTCCACTACATTGCACATGAGAAGTCCCACTGCATCAGCCTCAACTCCAGTGGCCTAGGTGTGGCTGAGATGGCACTGGCTACTCAGAGACCCTGCCTGGAAGGACTGGCCACAAGGACTCAGGCAGGGCACCAGGGCTTAGGGGCAGCCTGCAAGAGTTGGCCCGGCAGTGTCAGGCCGCAGGCGGAGCTGCAGGCAGAGATGAATGTACACCCACCAGACCTCAGAACGTGACACCATCTGGAGAAGGGGCCACTGTAGGTGTGACTAGTTAGGGAGAAGTCAGACTGCACCAGGGCGGGCCCCAAATTCAACACCTGGGTCTGTCCCCAGAAGAGAAGAGACCCAAGAACAGTGACTGCCCTGTGTCCATGTGGCCAAATTTCCAGAAGGTGTGTGTTGGGTGTGCCAGGGACGCTCGTCTCCAGACACTGAGGCTATGTGCCAGGCAGTGTGAGGCTAGGACCTTTGGGGTCCATGTCCAAGGATGAGCAACCTCGGCTTGCCTGGGAAGGTGATGTTCTGATCACATGGGATCCAGGGCAAACGCTGGCAGAGAGGCCAGGGGCAACCCCCCTGGGGTAGGGGGGACGTGCAGAGCCCGGGGCCCACCTGCGCTTTCCAGTGCGGGAGCCACTCCTCGGGCCTGTGTTTCAGAACCTACCTTGTGAATTAGATGGGCATGTGGGAGCCCCGGGCGGTGGGGAGAGTCCAGAACTCCTTGGTCCCTGTCCCTGTGGGGCTCCAAGAACAAGCATCTCCAGTGGCAGGTGTTCTAAGCAGCTGCAGCACCTTGCGCCTGCCCCTGGACCACTGCCTGGTGTATTCCTGTGAGGTTGTCTGTGTCCCCTGTGGGGATGGTGACCATGTGGCCTCAAGGACCTGACTCCACTGGGCAGTGAGGGAGCAGGGGCCACACCCAGCCTGAGGCCAGAGGCAGCAGGGGGCCCTGGTAATGGGTGGAGTGGGAAGAGCAGGACACCCAGTCTCAGAGACGGCCAGGTAGGAGCCTCAGGACAGGGACTTGCAGGACAGGGACTTGCTGAAGTTCCTACATCCCAAGGCCCCAGCCTGGGACAAGAAACAGGTCACCATGTCTCCTTGGAGTTGTCTCTTAGACAAGGACACCCCTTCTTGCTTTGCTCTGGTGAGGACAGGGAAGCTAAGCCCTGGAGAAGAGACCTAGGTAAGAGAGGAGATGAGGATGGGAAGGCTGAGCCCTGGAGAGGAGGCCCCAGTTCTGGAAAAGCCTGCAGCCCCCGCATGCAGCTCCTGCCCTGGCTGCGCCCTGTGCGCCATAGCCATGTGTCCGGTCTGGAGGCCCGTTGCTGCCTTTCCACTTCTCACTGGTCAGATGAGGCTAGGGGCCCCTTCTTGGCAAGCCAGCCTGTGCTGTGTAGAGATGCAGAGCACCTGGGAGCCCGGGAAGGCCCACAGTTTCAGGCTCCCAAGAGCAGAGGACAGTGCATATCTATAGGGGTTCCTCTTGAGACTCTACAGCCTTGAGACTCTTCCCTCAAGGCTGGCGGGGTGTGGGCTTGTCTGGGGTCCTGAGGCAGCATTGCCCCCACATCGCAACATCCCAGCTCTGGTGTCAGCGGTGTGTTCCCCCAGGTGCACTCCTTGTCTTGTCATCAACTCATCACAAAACAGCAGCTGCTAGTGAATCCGGTACATTCAATCAGAAGACAGGGACAGTGTCCTCAGGGTGAAGGTCAGGTGTGGTGGAGGTGCCTTCTGGTCACATGGTGGGGCTGGAGGTGCCTTCATGTCATGTGATGGGCTCCTCTGGGTCCAGCCTTGTCCTTTGAGAACCACCACAGTAGCACAAGCTGGGGTGAGGGTGGAAAGGGCTTGTTATGAGTTGCAGAAGGGGCTCCCTTCCCCATTCCTCAGGAAATTTGGGGGTGTTTGGAAGCTCTGAGCCCAGGACACGGCCCAAACCAGATGCCTCTTTCCCAGTAGGTCACAATCCTGGTGGCGAGGCCAGGTCCCTATTGGCTGTCTGCCACATGCACTGTTCACCCTGGTCTCCAGTGTGATGACAGTAGTCGCTTTCCCCGGTCTGTCCGTGTGGCCATGAGTGCCTGGTGTCCCTGCATTCACCCTGCAGCCAGGGTTCCTGCACATCCTACTGCATTGGAAGATGGGATGAGATCCTGCTGAAGTTCCTACATCAACAGTACCCAAAAGAAAACTGGTGTGACCGTATCAACAGACAAAGGGGTCTTCAAGACCAGGAATATCACCAGAGATCTAGAGGGATATTTGTAATAACTAAAGGGTTAATTCAACAAGAAAGCATAGAACTAAATCCTAAACGTGTGTGTTCTTAGTAGCATAGGTTTAAAATTCATTGAACAAAAATTGATAGAATTAAATGGAGAGACATTCACAATACTGGCTGGAGACTTTAGGAGAACTCTCTCAGTAACTGACAGAACAAGTAAGCCAAAAAAAACAAAACAAAACAGTGGTTAAGATTTGAACTACACCATTGACCAACTATACCTAATTAACAACAATAAAATAATTTCCACAACAACTGCAAAATACATAGTCTTTCGAGTGTACATGGAACATTCATCAAAATAGAGCACTTGCTGGACCATACAACAATATCAATCAGTTTCAAGGAACTGATGTCATACTGATTATGTTTTCTGACCATAGTTGAAATAAAGTAGAAATCAACAAAATAATAATTAGAAAATTCTCAAGTACCTGAAAATTAAGCAACACACTTCAAAGTAACTCCTGAGCCAATAAGAAAAAAAAATTAGAAAATTTTGAATTTAACAGAAATGAAAATACAACATACCAAAACTTTTGGAATGCAGCCAAAGCAGTTCTTGGAAAGAAATTTATAGCTTTAAATGTGTCTTTAGAAAAAAAAAATCTATGAAATCTAATATTTAACCTTCTATCTCAAACACTGTTAGAGAAGAAGGGGTGGGTGGCAAATTAAATACGAAGAAAGTAGAAGGAAGCAAGTAATATAGACCAGAAGTCAATGAACTGGAAACAAGGCATTCTATAGGGAATATCAATAAATCCAAAAGTTTCATTTCTTTGAAAAAATTTACAGAATTGACAAACCCTAGTAAGACAAAGCAAAAAGGAATACCAATGAACAATATAAAAAATTAGAAGTGGGATGTCAGAACATATTCTTCAGCTATCAAAAATAAGAAGATATTATGAACACCTCTGTTGTAATAAAATTGAAAACGTGGGCACAAAACTCAACTCAAAGTGGTCACAAGAAAAAATAGAAACTCTTAAGCTGAGTTCCCCTGACCAAGGTGAAGATTTTATATGCAAGAGATCAATTAAGGAAGAGCCTCAGGATGCAGCCTCACCCTGGTTCTGAAGGGAACACCGGCTGTGGGCTGTGACACACAGTTGTCCCAGCCAGAGATGAGGGAGATGGGGCTTCGTGCCCCAGGATAAATCCGTCATCAGTCCAAAATTGAAAAGCTTCATCATTTGAAGCTTCTCCATAGAGAACACTCAGACCCAGATAGCTTCACCAATTCTTCCACCCATTTAAAAAGAAATACCAGTTGTATACATTCTCTTCCAAAGAATAAAGGAGAAACACTTCCATCTTGCTTTATGAGATAACACTGGTATCAAAAACCAAACCAAAGCCATTACAAGAAGAGAAAAAGAAGATAGCTTTGTCCACCTGATTTTCTCAAGCAGCTATAGAAATCGCTGGCAGCTTTCAGTTCCCGACAAGATGGAGCAGATGTGTGTTTCTCTGCTCCTCCCCAGAGGTGACCAAGCTGCCTAGCCAGGATGCACGAGCACTTGTAGGAAAGACGCGAGGAGGCTGGGCTCCAGGAGCATGTGGCAGGCTGTGCCTCAGACTGCTCTGGTCCTACTTGCTCTGGGTGTGTTGTCACCTCCTACATGTCCAGACGGCACTGGAGAGGCAGGCAGCCCAGAGAGGCCAGTAGGCACAGGCAGAGGGAACCTGGGATAGCCTGCTCTCTAGCTGAGCACAAGGGGCAGCACCAGGCAGACAGGAACCTGGCCGATAGCCACCACCTTAGCTGACACCACGGGAAGCCCCTGCTGTCACACACCAAGGGGGGTCCAGGTGTTCACCCTCCTAGTTGTGAGAGCTGCCCCTCCTGCCCTGAGGTGCCAAAAGAGGCCTAGGGAAAACTCAGGCCCATCCCTCTCCATAGTAACAGAGCCCCTTCGCCTTGAAGTGGCATGTCTGTGGATGCCTCCTAGTTAGAACATCTAAGTAATAACGTGTTGCATAATGCAATACCCTGCAATACCCAGGATACAGTCCATGCTAAGAACTGCCAAACTCTCCAGTGAGAAAAGACAGTCAGCTTACACCCACACTGCAATGACATGAAGCTGGAATTATCTGACAAGGATTTTAAAGCAGTTGTCATGAAACTGCTTCATCAAGCAAGCACAAACACTCTTGAAACAAATTTAAAACATAGAAAGTCTCAGCAAGTAAATTAAAGCTATAAAGCAGAGCCAAATAGAAATTTGAGAAGCTATCATATGATAACCAGAATTTTTTTTAAATCTCAATGTATGGACTCAGTAGCATGATAGAGAAAACAGGAAAGAAAAGGAAAAATAGAAATTACCCAAAGTGAGCAACAGAGGGAAAATAGATGGGGTAGGAAGGGAGCAGTGCCTCAGAGGTCTGGGGACAAGAAAAAAGTCAAAACCTAGATGCGTGGCTGAGTCTCAGACAGGGAGGGTCATAGAACTGAAAAAACATTCAGAGAAATATTGACTGAAAATCTCCCAACTTGGCAGAGGCATAAGTCTACAGACCCAACATGGTGGGCCTTGGCTGCACTGTGCTCAGTGGAAGGTTCCAGAACCCAGAGTGCACACCATGTACTTCCAGTTAACACAGACTTCCAGGAGGTGCCAGTCTAAAGTGGCGAGAAGCAACCTGCAGTTACCTGGACTAGAAAGGTGGAATGACAGATCACACAGGGCCCAGAAGCTGCCGGGTACTGGACACCCAGCGTGTTGGTGGTTCCGGGGGTGTGAGTATGTCAGAACCCATGCAATTGTCCACATGTGTGCAGTTTGTCACCCACAGATCAGTGTGGGGGTGAGTATGCAGATGGGGGAGTCATCGCACACAGAACTCCCTGTGCTCTAGGCCAGTCGGCCACGCAGCCAGGAGCAGGTTGACTTCTCAGCCTCTCTTGCCATGTGTGGATGGGAGCAGCAAAGCCCAGCTGCAGCAGCCCGGGCCTCAGGCTGTGTTCACGGTGGGCTTCTCGACTCGGGGCTGGGCTCTGGGACACTTGCCGGTGATTAAGCAGGAGACCCATGGGCTGTGCCCACCCTCGCCCCAGAAGGAGAAGGAGGCTGACGCACCACAGCAAGCAGGAGGCAGGCCATGCTCTTCTGTGCTCTCGTTTGTTTGCATTTGTCACAGTTGCATGGCGAACACGATGTCTGCTTTTCTTTGTCCTGGGCATAAGCCTGATCTCAAGTAGCAGAGGGAAATCCAGATGCTGGGAAACCCCCGAGATGACAGCAGGGACCCCTCCTGGCCTTCCTGTACCCTTGTTCTCCTATGGAGCCCCAGAGGGCATGCTGGGCAGGGACTTTTGAAGTGCCCACCCCCGAGCCTGGGAGGGCCCAGCCCCCAGACTGCACAGGGACCAGTGGAGAGGCAGGCAGGGGTTCTGCAGTAGGCACATACTCAGAGCAGCTCAGACATGCTCCCGTTGAGGGCTGGGCCCTGCGAGCCTGTGAGGGACTGTGGGTGAGAGGAGCCCCTTTCTCTCCCAAGCTACACCCAAGAGGCAGGGGAGGCATCGATAGCTGTATACTCTCAGCCAGCCCGGTGACCTGAGCCGCTACCCTCAACTCGTCCCGGGTACCCCCAGGCTCCTGGCACCCAGCCAGGAGGGTGGGCGGCAACCTAGGACAAGTGTAGTCGGGAATGCAATGAGCGCCCACATCTGCCCCACCATTCCAGGTGAGGGAAAGTTGCCACATCCCCATGTCTGGCTGTGTCCTGGTGGATGTGGACGGAATGATGGTTATCAGCCCCGTGGACATGCAGCCTGTCTCTTAGCAGCAGGGACGTCAGCACTGCTGGTGAGAAGCTTTGCTGTGGAATATTCCAGGCACATTGTCTGTCTCCACTTGAGTTTTTAGAAGTCAGTTGTCATCGAGACGGACCAGGGCATAGATTCCCCCAGATGGTTTTGATACAGAGAAAATGTCCTACACCAGGTCTTGAGTAAATGAACCACAAATGTTGCAAACAATTATCCATCTCTTTGGGGGAGCTGAACTGAATTCTGTTGTTGGAGATTTGGGGAAACTCAACACCGTGTTTCAGCACTGCAGCATGAAGTGGCTGCTTGCGTGCCACCTCCTGGGCTGAGGCATACATCCCACACTTGGTACAGGGGCACCCACCAGGGCCTCTGGCACAAGCAACTCCTCCTCTCACAGCCAGCAGGGGCACCCACCAGTCACAGCTCCCAGAAGTGGACCCACGTGTGAGCTTCACCATGAGCCCAAGTGTGCACCAGGGACAGCCAGGGCTGTGCCCCTGGAGAGACTGCGCCCACACCAACCAGCAGTGCTGGGGCTTCTAGACCTTTCCCCTGCACTCACTTTCCTGGGTCCAAGTTCTCTGTTGCCAACCCACCTCGGAGATCATCCTTGTCTCAGCCGCTGAAGGACAGTGTCAGGGAGAGCATGTGATGGACGTGGAGCCACACAGCATCTGCACACCTTCAGGGGACCCTTGGGGCACTGCGTCAGTGACAGAGCGTCCCCTGGATCTGACTGTGCTCCCAAGTCTGCTGCCTGGGCCTGGGGTCCCTTCCCATATCTCACCCATGGGGGGTTTTCAGGCAGATGACTCCAGCAGTGGCTGGGAGCGCCGGACCGTAGCTGGGCAGCAGGAGATGTCTGGGCTCCTGGCCTGCCAGTTCTTCCATCCCACTCACCTGAAGGTGTTTGTGGAGATGAGGGCTGGGTGCCTGTGTGGGGATAGGGCATCACACAGCAGCACTCGCTGGGTCAGCCAGTTCCCGGAGCTCTGTGGTGTCCAGGTGTCAGGAGGGGCTGCAGTGGCCCAGAGCAGAGTCATGGCCCTACTGCCTGTGGAAGTCCCAGCCCCCAGCCTCCCACACACCTGGCTCCTTCCCAACATCCAGGCGGGAGCTGCAGGAACCCGTGTTTAAATGCCAGGCCTGGCACGGTCCAGGGCGAGGCACGCACTCCTCCCCAGTCTACTCTCTTGAGGCTCATGCAGCACACACATGTGTGGTGTGCAGGGCAAAGCATCTGGGCTGCACGGGCCGGCTGCACACAGGGAAGTGCAACACAGCCTTTCTTCCTCCACGTCCCAGAACCCACCCACACATGGTCTTGGGCCAATAAATCATACTTTTTT
>NW_007248497.1:87440-111597 GCF_000164805.1 Carlito syrichta
ACTCTGTCGCCCAGACCGGAGTGCAGTGGCCGCTCCCAGCCACTGCAGCCTCGATCTGCCGGGCTCTGGCGATCCTTCTGCCTCAGCCTTCCGAGTAGCTGGAATTACAGGCGCGAGCTACCACGCCCAGCTAAGTTTTTGATTTATTGTAGAGATGAGGTCTCGCCAAGTTGCCCAGGTGGGTCTCGAACCCGCGGGCTCAGGCAATCCACTCACCTCAGCCTCCCAAGGCGCGGGATTACAGGCTGACCCAACAAGCCCAGCTTGATCGTACTTTTAACTGTGATCTAGAGACATGCTCTACCAGCTGTAGGGCTGTAATTGGACATGGGCCACTGCGTGCCCTGGATCTAGGGATCCCTAATCCAGGAATAATTTGTATTGATGCCCCAGGTTGATGTTGCTTCCCTGAGAAAGCCATAAATGTTACCTTCACAGAAGTTTTATTGACTTTTGCAAGAAGATAATGTTTTATGCGTGTGCTGGAGACTGGGGAGGAAGGCCATGCCAGACCTGGGGAATGTCAGGGACTCTGGGTGGGGCCTGTCCTGGTGGGCAACCCGCCTGAGGTGGTTTTGGTGGGCCTGGCTCACAGCCTGAGGCCCGTGTTATGGCACCACCCAGAGGCCAAGCCCACCAAATCAGGGCTGTCAGTGTGGGCAGAGGAGACTCCAGGCTACCATCCTGCAAGTGTGAATTTTCATCCCCCTTGTCAGGGACCCCAGGGACAAGCCTTGGCTGGGAAAGTGGCGGAGCCACCTCAGGGTCAGCAGCGGCCATGGCATCACAGCAGAGCGGCTGAGTAAAGCAGTGCCCAGGTAGAGCCCTGTTCCCCATGTCACTCCTTGCTCCTCATACAGGACTGCGCACCGCCCTCCCCAGGTGCCCCTTTCTGGCTTGCGGGGTCCTGAGCAAATTCTCCCTGCCCAGCTGGAAATTGATAGTACGCTCCCCCAGGGTGGCTGTGAGAGCCGAGTGACATAACGTGTGCTGGAATGCAGATTCCATGAGGCTGCTTGGAAATGCATAACTGCGTTTTACAAACGTGGGAACTTTCCAACTAGCTTTCTGTTATTGGTTTCTAATTTAATTCCTTTATTGTCAGAATATACTTTACATGCCTCGAATCTTTTAAGATTTAGTCAGCCTTGTTTTGCAGCACAGAATATGGTCTATTCTAGTGAAAGTTCCATTGGGCTAAAAAGGAATATGTATTCTGCGTTCTGTAAATGTTAGTTGGGTTCATTGGTTGGTAGTATTTTTCAGCTCTTCAGTGTCCTTCCTCATTTTCTGTCTACTTGTTTTTATCCATTATTGAGACAAGGAGATTGAGATCTCTGGTTATAATTATGGGTTTGTTTACATCTGCTTGCAATTTTGTCCGTTTTTGCTTCATGTATTTTGAAGCTCTGTTATTAGGAGTATAAACGTTTGAGAGTGTTATGACCTCCTGTGAACATCATGAAGTGGCCTCTTCTTTCCTGACCGTATTCTTTGCTCAAAAGTCTGCTTTGTCTGATGTGAGTATAGCCACTCCAACTTTCTTCTGACTAGTGTCTGTATGGTATGTTTTTCCAACCTTTGCCTTTTCACCTGTATGTCTTTATACTTGAAGTATGCCTCTCAGAGGCAGCATATACTTGGGTCTTATTTTTTATCCAGTCTGACAAATTCTGCTTTTTGATTTGCATCAAATGCAATCTTTGACATGGATAGGCTTCAGTCTGTTCTCTTGCTATTTGTTTTGTTTTTCTTGTCTGTTCTTTATGACTTTTGCTGTCTTTTTCTGCTTTCTTTTGTGACTCCTTTTTATTTCCTTTCTTGGCTTAATATTTTTTGTTTTATTTGTGTGGCTGTTGTAGAATTCATAGTATATATATTTAATCCATCACAGTTTGCCTTCAAATGTTATTATATTTATTTTATAAATGCTAGAAGAAGCCGGGCTCGGTGGCTCAGCCTGTAATCCCAGCTCTTTGGGAGGCTGAGGTGAGTGGATTGCCTGAGCCAGCGGGTTCAAGACCCACATGGACAACTTGGCGAGACCTCATCTCTACAATAAATCAAAAAATCAGCCGGGCATGGTAACGCATGCCTGTAATTCTGGCTACTCGGAAGGCTGAGGCAGCAGGATCACCGAAGCCCAAGAGGTCGAGGCTGCGGTGGCTGGGAACGGCCACTGCACTCCATTCTGGGCGACGGAGTGAGACTCCAACTCAAAAATAAAATAAAATAAAATAAAATAAATGCTATAAGAACTTTAAAACAATATTCTTGCATTTTTTACCACCTGGCCTTTCTGCTATTATCTTCCTACAGTTTGTTTTTACATATGTTACAACCCATATACGTTATATATTATTATTGTTTTTGTTTAAATAGTCAAATTATCTTTTAAAGATATTTAATTAAGTTGAAAAATAACATCACGTATTTATCCATGTATTCACCATTTCCAGTGTTCTTCCTTTGTGCAGATCCAGGTTTGTGTCTGTCATCATTTTTCTTCCACCCGACAGGCATCCTTTACATTTCTTGCAGTGTAGGTTTGCTGGTGATGCATTACTTCAGCTTGTCGATGTCATCAGTTCTCCTTCATTTCTGAAAGAGATTGCTGTTGGGTATAGAATTTTAGGTTGGCAGGTTTTGTACTTTGAAGATGTTGCTCACTGTCTTCTCATTTGCATTATTTTCCATGAGAACTCCCTGTCCATGCTACTTGGTGACATATCTTCTTTTTCTGTCTGCTTGTGAGATTTTCTCTTTGTCACCAACTGTTATGATAATACTAGCTTTTATCATTGCCCGTGCATTTGCCTTTTTTAAATCCTCATTTATTTCTACAGCTTCAAGTTACCATCTAGCATCCTTTGATTTCGACCTGCAAGTCTCTCTTTTGCATTTATCACAGGCAGGTCTAGTGGTAATGAATTCCCTCAGCTTTTGTTTATCTGGGAATGTCTCAATTTCTCCATCAATTTTGAAGGACAATCTTGCTGAATATAAAATTTTTAGTTAACAGAGTTTGTTTGTTTCTCCTAGCACTTTGAATATATCCACCCCAAAGTTTCTGATGAGAAATCTGCTAATATTGAGGATCTCTTGTGTGGCAAATTGCTTTTCTCTTGCTGCTTTTAAGATTCTTTGTCTCTGGACAGTTTGATTATAACGTGTCTTGGTGTGGGTCTCTTTGAGTTTATCTTGAGTTCATTGAGCTTCTTGGATTTTTATGCTTATGCCTTTCATAAAATTTGAGAAGTTTTCAGACATTATTTCTTCAAATAATTTCTCTGCCCCTTTCTCTTTCTTTCCTCCTTCTGGGACTCCTAAAAATGTATTCACCTGATGGTGTCCACAGGTCCCTTAGGCTCTCTGTTCACTTTTTATTCAACTTTTTTCTTTCTGTTCCTCAGACTCGATCATTTCTATGGTCCTATCTTCAAGTTCACTGATTCTTTCCTCTTCCTGCTCAAATATGCCTTTGAGTTCCTCTGGTGAATTTTTCACTTCCATTATCATACTCTTCAGCTTCAGAATTTCTTTTTGGTTTCTTTTGAGGTTTTCTGTTTATTGATATTTCGGTTTTGTTCATTTGTTGTTTTCTTGACTTTCTTCACATCTTCCTTCAGTTCTCTGAACATCTTAATGCAGTTGTTGTGAAGCCTTTGAGTAGTGGATCTGCCATCTGGTCTGTGTCAGGGACATTTTCTGTTTTTGTTTTTCCTTTGAATAAGCGTACTTTCCTGTTTCTCTGTATGCCTTGTGATCTTTTGTTGAAAACTGGATATTTGAATCTAATGGGGTGCACCTTGAAATCAGATTCTCTTCCTTCCCCCAAGGCTTGCTTCTGAATCATTGTCTTTTGTTTTGTTTGCTCTTTCGATTGTTATAGGCTGTTTATGTGTGACGGATCAGCCTGAGGTGTAAATGTGAGGTCTTCTCAGCCTGCACCACCTTAAGCATGCATAGTCATTCCCTAATTTCCCCTGTGTATGCAGTTGCTTTTGAGTGACCTTGTTCTTACACGTCTGGCTCCCAGAAGCAGAAGAGAGAAAATGAAGGGCAAGAAAGGCACTGACCTTTTAATGCCTGGGAGGTCAGCTGAGGGAAGGGAGGCAAAAGGCAATGGCCCCTGTCTTCTCTGCACCTCTGTGGTCAGAAGCAGCATCGGTGATCAGAGTAAAACCCAGTGTTTGGAGGAAAGGTTTTCACCGGCACCGCAGCCCCCACCAGCTGCTCCAGGAACAAGTGTGCAGCTTGTGGGCTGGGAGCTGGGTGGACTGAAATTAGCTGCGGTTCAGGGTCCAGGCTTCTCCAGAAGCTCCCAGCCTTCAGGAGCCTCTAGTGTGGCCACTGTCTGGTGGGGGACGGATTCCTGGTGCTTCCTCCTCCACCGTCATCCCTTAATCCTCCCTGTTCAGGGCATTTTTCATCCCATGTGTGGCAGTTTTCATCTCAGGAAGTTTGATGAAGGACTTTTTTTTATCTTCCATGTCTCTATTTGATTTTCCTAACATAAGGAATACAGTTAAAACTGTTTTGTCCTTGTCTGCCAATTCCAGCCTCTGTCGGTTCCCTGTATAACTGTCCCACATGTGGCAGTACTGGTCATGACCAGGCACTGGGCACACCTGCTGGGCTGGCCTCCACCTGCATCACTAACCTTCAGTCAGAGGACAACTTAGGCCACAGTGCCAAGTGTGAGAGACTGCAGGGCATGGGTTTTGTCAGGGGCTCACAACCTCACATCCCAGCTGTCTCCCAGGTCACATGGCAGCCAGTCAACAAAATGGTCATCTGGAAGCATAAATAAAATGGTGGTGGTGAACACAGGGAGTAGACGCCTGTGCCCATCACAGCTGCCTAGAAAGGTGGGCTCTGGGGACTCACACCCAGCACCCACACTGGCCAGGATGGTCCTGGAGTGCAGGGCAGTCATCCTGAGCACAGCCCCACTGTGACTATAGGGTGCTAGTCTCAAGGGCACGAGCAAGAACCTGGCAGGGCAACATGCTGTCACTCTCAGCTCACCAGGACTAGAGGGTCCTGGTCTCCAGGGCATGGGCAGGAACCCAGAAGGGCAACATGGTGTCACTCACAGTCCACCAGGACTCAAGGGTGCTAGTCTTAGGATGCAAGAGAGAATCCAGCAGGGCAACACGGTATCATTCAAAGCCTGCCAGGACTCAAGGGTGCTTGTCTTAGGGCATAAGTGGGAACCTGGCAGGCAACATGGCATCACTCACAGCCTGCCAAGACTTAAGGGTGCTGGTCTTAGGGCATGAGCGGGAAAATGGCCGGCAGCACAGCTCACGGCCCACCAGGACTCGAGGGTGCTGGTCTTAGGATGCAAGTGGGAACCTGGCAGGAAGCACAGCGTTACTCACTGGAACACGGTTGTTTCACCTTTGCTGCTGTTGGGATTTGCACCATGGATGATTTACTGTAGGACGAGAAACCTGAGGAGTCCGAGTGGATCCACTGAGGGCCATTCTGTGTGGCTTGAAGCTGATTAAGACCCCCTGGGCCAAAAAGATGCCCATGTTGGTCCCAAGTTGATTGGAGGGCCACCCAGCAGCACCAAGGCAGCGGGCATCTATCTGCCTCTGCTGTTCCTGGAGTTCACACCCGTGTGGGGGGATGGGCCCCGCACCATCCACGTTGGGGTCTCTTGGCCACTGTTCCTTCACTTCCAGGCACAGATGCCTGGCGAGCAGGGTTGGCCAGTTTTCCAGGGTCTAGACTTGGCTGTCCTAGCTGGGTAAGGGGTGGGGAGTGTCCACGACACTGAAACACTCGGCAACTCAGAGGAGAAGCAGGGATGCATGTGCTGGTGGGCAGCTTGAGTTCTGTACTGAGATTCCCCCACATCCGTGTTGATCCGAGTGTATTCCTAGGGCATGCAGAGGTTTACACGACTGTGAATGCTGAGCTCTGTGGGGAGGGGTGTGTGCTATCAGCACTGGTGTCTGGTACCCAAAGAATCAGGACAGCTTTCACTTGAATTTCTCCAAAACGGGCTTTCCCACTAATGTCAGAATCCACTACTGTGTTTGGTGTCTGGATTCAGACCACTGTGGGCACCTGCTGCTGTGCCCCCAAACCTGGCAACTGGAAACAGCATCAGTGTTGTCCTGACTCTGTAGGTGGCTGGGCTCTGCAGGTGGTTCTTCTGCTGCAGTGTCAGGTGGGTCACACAGTTGCCGAGGGCAGGCCAGGAGCTCCAGGAGGCCCCACTCAAGTGCTGCTTCCTGTGGCCTGGCCACATGGACAATGTGGGCTTCCTCACAGCTCCATGGCCTTCACAGCAAGACATTCACAGGGGCTGGATCTGCCTGTCTTCATGGCCCGTGCTGGGAGCTCCAGCACATCATGTGCACTGTGTTCCCTCAGCCAGATCATGTCCCCAGGTCAGCAGGACTCAGGGATGGGATGTGAGTCTCTTCCTGTGGTCTCGTGGGACACACTTCCAGGCACAGAGCTGCACTGGTAGCTGTCCTGGGGCCTACCACATGGGCGGGCCTGGTGTTCTGACCATCTCCACCTTGTCTGCTATTGTTCCCCATCTTTGGAGCTTATTTTTCTCTTCTCCCCATCTCTGTCACTTGGTGAGAATGGAAGCAACCCAGGGAGCCTCCTGCCACAAGACATACACTCATGAGGGTGTCCCTGCCATGCACCTGCCGTCTGGTGCCAGATGCTGAGAGCCGGTAGTGGTCACCACTTTGGGCCTGTTACCACAGGCATGTTTGTCATCGGTCTGTCCTGGAGTACACATAGGGCCTCCCCCTTCATCTGGGAGCCTCACTTCATAAGTGTGAACCACCTCCTCTTCCCTCCCCATGAGGGGCAGCCACGCAGACACCTCAGTCCCTGGACCATGTCAGTGACTCATACGCAAGGGAAGAGGAGAGGCCCCAAAAGATGAGGCCTCAACCTTGGCCTTCAGAGTGTTTCCTGTGTGCCCCTGAAGCCTGCCACCCTCCCATGAGGTCTCCCAGCCCATCCCCAGGTCAGGGAGTGTCATGAGGATTAGAAGGCTGCCAGGCCCAAGTTTACAGTTGAAACTGCACACGTGGGGCTTGAGGCTTTTGGGAAACTTGCGCAGACAAGAATTACGTGCATCTCCATTCTCGTTAAAACCCCAGAAACAGCCAGGCTCAGTGGCTCAGCCTGTAATCCCACACCTTTGGGAGGCTGAGGTGAGTGGACTACCTGAACCCACAGGTTTGAGACCCGCCTGGGCAACTTGGCGAGACCTCATCTCTACAATAAATTAAAAAATTAGCCGGGCGTGGTAGCGTGCGCCTGTAGTTTCAGCTACTCGGAAGGTTGAGGCAGAAGGATCACCGGAGCCCAGCGGGTTGAGGCTGCGGTGGCTGGGAGCGGCCACTGCACTTCAGTCTGGGTAACAGAGTGAGACTCCAACTAAAAAAAAAAAGCCAAAAAAAACCCCAGAAACATCATTTAGCCCCTAGGATGGGAAACAGTGGGCCAGATGTTTCTGTTCTTGGCTTTTTTCCAGACCTGGAGGGTGAATCTCACAGGTAGAGCTCAGACCCAGCAGGAATACACTTGCTCCCCAGGATCTGCTTCCAAACCCCTAATAGTCATCATCACCTGCATACTTCCCTTGGGTTTTGCTTATTTAAAATTGTCTCTTTTGGCTGGGCTCGGTGACTCAGCCTGTCATCCCAGCACTTTGGGAGGCCGAGGCGAGTGAATTGCCTGGACCTATGAGTTCAAGACCAGCCCGGGTAACTTGGTGAGACCTCGTCTCTACAATAACTAAAAATTGACCAGGCGTGGTAGCACTTGCCTGCAGTTCCGGCTACTTGGAAGGCTGAGGCTGAGGGATCGCCGGAGCCTAGCAGGTCAAAGTTGCAGTAGGCGAGAGCGTGCCACTGCACTCAAGCCTGGGCAATGGAATGAGACCCCGACTCAAAAAAAAAAGTAGATAAATAAATAAAATTGTCTCTTTTTAAGAGAACAGGTTAATAAAACATGACTTGAACTGAGCTGGCTGAGTCTGCATCCCATGCTCAGAGCTAGTACAGTGTCAGCACACCATCATTTTCACCCACGAGCTGGCCAAGGGCCCCATCCACATGACAATCTCCAGACTCTACAGGGTGTAATGGGGCCGCCTGCCACCACAGTTTACACCCAAGTTTATGCTATGATGATTTTCTTCAGCCTTAGTGCAAACAAAAAACTTCATCCCTAGACCTGTGGAGCATGGATGCCTTAGGGCCCTCCCGCCAGGTGGCTCTCAGAACACCCTGAGCCCATGCCTAAAGGGGTCTGTGCACTGGCAGGGCCTGCTGGACACGGGTAGGCCGTCCATTCACAGACAGAGCTGGGACGAGGTGCCCTTTGGGGAGCCCAGGCCCCTGACAGCAGATCCCCTTGCAAGGAACCCTGTCACACCAGCCATGCTGATGCCAGCAGTGTGTTCATCCTCGTTTCATGGGACACAGTGAGGCCCAAAGGGACACGGGCACAGAGTCTCCTGCGGAGCTCAGAGCTCCAGTGCCCCCCGGAGCCTCCCGTGCCCCCTCATGACCTGGCCGAGCACGCTTGACTCCTTTATGGCACTTCACCTTCCAAGCCGATGAGCACCGTGTACATTGGAAATGCAATTAATTTGCAGTCACATGACCATCTTATTAAATGGGGTGGCATCCTTCCTCTGTTGAGAGACCGTGTGTGCCCAGCCCGTGTCCAAGCCCCACACCAACCGTGGCCGCCCCTCCCGGGTCTGCTCTGGGTCAGAGGCTGTGTTGTCAGAGGCGACGGGGTGAAGTATCATCCTGTCCCATCCTTAGAGTCCCAAGGCCCAGCGGCAGCCGTGCCTCCCCCAGCTAGGGCCACAACACCACTCAGGTCCAGAGAAAAGAGGCCTTTCCCAGGGGTGTGGATTCAACACTGTGATTCCAGACGCCCCTGTATACATGAGCCACGAAACCCAGAAGCGAAAAGAGATGAAACCACATCAGAAAACGGCCTGGTGCCTGCTGGCAGCCACACAAGTGCTCCAGGCTGGGTGTGGATGAGTTGTGTGGGTTTACTCCTGGCCTGTCGGCATGCCGGGGGCCCTTCGACCATAGTCTCGGAGTTGCACTCTGCTCAGACCAGGCTGTGGTACGTGGACAGTGTGAAGGCCCTTGCCTGTGTACCCCCTGCCGGGCATCTCTCCCACCACCTGATCCAATACAGCCCCTGGTGCCCCGCAGAGGAGGGAGCCCAGCAAGCATCTCTCCAGGCCAGGGTGTCAGTGACGTGGTGTCGCCAGGCCCTTGAGCGGGTCGCCCTTGCTGTGCAGGCAAGGCTTCTGTGGCCGGACCCCTCGGAGCCAGCTGAGTGGGCGGTGTCTCCCCTGCTGGTGTGCTCACCGCCACCCCCAGTTGCCACAGCCAGCATGCTGGCCAGGTGATCCCAGAAATGCCACTCAGCATCTCTTGACCAGCCTCAGGGGAACAGTGTGTGGCCCACCAGGTCACTATTTGCCCACCTGGATGTCTCCAGGCATCCCACTGAAGACAAGTCTGCACGTAGCTCTGAATTTTAGTGCCAGGCAAGCCTCTGTTCTACTGACAGGCTACTGGTGGGGGCTTTCAGGGCCCCTGCTTCATCACCAGGCCTGGGAGGCTCCAAGGCGTCCCTGCAGCCTGGCTTCTACGGCCTGCACTGTGTCCTTCTGGCTGCAGATGAGTGACCGCTGTCCCTGCCCTCGATCCCTGTGCTCCAGCCCTGGCCACATTCAGAATATCCCCTGGAGGAGGGCAAAGGAGACCCCGGTGCAGAGAGGCCCACAGCCTGCCAAGCTGGAGGGGACAGCCGTAGCCTGAGCCTGGCCATGTGCCCTGGGCAGCCGTCCTACCAGTCAGAGGACACGCCGGAGGGGTGCCAGGCCTGGTGGTGTGGCACAGCTATTGTGTCCTCAGGTCACGGGTCCCCAACCTGCTTGTATGGTCCATGAGGCACTGGTGACTGAAGGGCATCATGGCTGCTTCAGGGTGAAGGTTTGGAAACAGAGATAAAGCATTTGCTTTTGCTTCAAAACCACCTTCTCCCAAAGCTCCCTGGCTCTTTTCTCCTGGCAAGGTGGGCCCTGCACACACAGGGTCAGCAAGCGGGGGCCCTTGTGGGCGGGGCTAGGGTCTGGGGTGCACTGGCTAACATGCCTACCCCGCACCCCCATCGGCCAGGCTCATGCCCCTCCTATCCCTGCAGACCCAGCCGGTGCCCAACCCTCTGGCCTACTACCTGCACCACCTGCCCTGGTGGTTCCACCGCGCCGAGACGCTCAGCACCCACTTCCTGGAGCTCCTGGTGCCCTTCTTCCTCTTTCTCGGGCGGCAGATGTGCGTGTTGCACGGAGCACTGCAAGTGCTATTCCAGGTAACCTGCAGACCCTGCAGGGTCACCCTGTTGTCTCCGTGTGCCCCGCCCTGCCCCCATGGTCTCCCGTATACCCCCCACATCCCCATACACATCCCCCCATGTCCTGTATCCCCACCCTGTCTCCTGTGTCCACTGTATCCCCATACCCTTTGTGTCCCCCACCCTGTTCCCATGTCCTTCCATGTCCCCACCACCCCCATGTCCTGTGTCCCTTCCCTGTTCCCCTGCATCCCTCGCCCTTCCCCCATATCCAAAGAAGATGCCAACCCGTCTCACTGTTTCTGGCTGACCCCTGTCACAGGCCCCTCAGGCCATCAGTTCTCCCAGCCTGCAATAGTGCTGGGACCTCACCTCCTCATCCCCCATGGGCCCCTGCACCCCATCCGGCCTGAGGGCTGAGGCTCTCCTTCCCAGCCTCCTTTAGGACAGGGACAGCTCCTCCAAGACAGCGTGTCCTGCAACAGCGAGAGGGCAGCAGGCTCAGCCTGCGGGACCGGATCAGGCATGCCAAGGCCCATGTGGAAGTTCTCCACGTGGCTGGGAGCCAGCCCTGAAGGCTCTCAAGTTCTAAAGGTTTCCTTCCACTCACGTGATGGCAGCCCACCAGGCAGGGCCCAGGGAGAGGCTCCGTATCTCCATGAATGGGTGCTGTCTCCCACAAGACCCACTGCACTCCCGTGGTCACTCGCCGTGCCCCCCAACGGTCCTAGTTGAAGGAGCCGCCTGGGACTGCGCAGCACCCTCACTTCCCCAGGAGGCTCTTGGCCATCATTGGGCCTCGGCTTTTCCCCATAAACATGACGACTCAATTGTCCGTTCCCAGAAAATCTGGTTGGGGTTTCCCAGCCCATGTATCCCTTACCACCGGCTTTGACGGAGGCATCGCTCCCTGCAGGCACGTGCTCACCATGTTCCCACAAGCTAGCGCAACTGGGTGCAATACCCATGTGACAGGGTCCCCACATAGCCCCACCTTGGCCACCCACCTAAACCCCGCACCCTGCTCCGTGCCTGCGGCCGTCCTCTGTGGACAGCACCCTCAGCAGCACCGCAGGGTCACACAGGGTCGGGGAGGGCCAGAACATGTCAGATATGTGCCCTTCTCTGGCTGAGTTCTGTCCCACTGCATGAGCGCCTACAGTCGGCTCGTCCATCCTCCTGTTGCGGACTCAGGGTGGGTTCCGGTTTTGGTTTGGCCTGCTGTGAACACACGCTCATCTGCGTGGATGTTGTCAAGACGCTACTCTCGGGACAAGGCGTGTGGTTCCCTTCATGAGAACCGGCCTGTGTCCTGAAGTGGCTGTGCATTTTCAACCCTCTCTCCGGCAGGGCCTAGAGCTCCTGCTCCCCCCATCCTCATCAGTCTCTTCCATGGTGGCTACGTGGGAGGCTGGCAGCCTCTTCTACAGTGGCCACTCGAGGGACTAGCTTGGAGGAGTTTGACTTCCCTGATGAGTAACAGTGCAGACTGAATCCAGCTGGGAAGGACTGGCATGCTGCAAGCTGCATTCCTGTTGAACCGTAACCATCCCCTGATTACAAGGTTTCAGAGTCCTTCCCTGGTACCCACGTCGTCATGTTCTAGGTACTTGGGTGCGGTTGTCGCCTTTGTCATGTAGACAGTACCGTTTTGCAGGGACTCCTCCCTCTGCTGGAGCATGTACTACCATGCCTTGGCATGCCCCTTGCTCCTTGGCCTCTGCTCAAGTCCTCCTGCTATGGTCTACACAGACCCGGAGGCCCTCACACCAACAAGGCCATACCCCCGTGAGTGCCTGGCCCTTGTGCCCCCTTCCTTGCCCTGGGTCACAGGGTAGGATCCCCTCGCCCCCTGCCTCCTGCATTGCTGGCCGAGGGGGTGTGCGTGTGCTGTGGCTGTGTTACCAAGTCCACTCTGTCCCAGTTCCCTAGGAATCCCTGGCTGTGTTTGGTTTGCGGCTTCCTGAATTGTGGATGGATGCTGGATTCCAGCAGGTGTTTCCCCACCAGCTCTGAGAAGATCTCTCTTCTCCATCTACTCCATGGTGATTACACCAGTGCTGCTGGCTGGTCCCATGCCCAGAGTTGGTACAGCTTGACCAGTGCTGCTGGCTGGTCCCATGCCCAGAGTTGGTACAGCTTGGCCTGGTGCGTGTGTTCTGGCAGGCCACGGGGCTTCACCTGTTGGTGTCCTTGGGTCTTGCTTACTCCCACTGAAGGCACATGTCTGCAACTGCCCTGTCTGGCCCGCCCTCTCTGGGTCTGTTGTTGAGGGCATGTCCCAGTATGGTGACGTCCTCCTCCTCTGGGGGAATTCGTGGAAACACAGTGACCCATCCTTGAGCCCCAGGAAACCACCAGGCATGAGGCTGCCTGTGACAGTAGGCCCGGCACTGCTGATGGCCATAGGACATGGGTCCTCCGTGTCTTCTTGAGGCAGGTTCAGCAGTAAACGTTGTCCTGGGAGCTCATGTTGGCCAAGAAAAAGGTCATAATGTTCTCTTACTTTACAGAATCTGGGTTGTGAGCTCCCTTTTTTCAGATGTGTCACTAACCTGAAGTTTGTCTTGACACAGCAAAGAGCGAACTTCTGTGCTTCACACGGATCTGCAGTCCTTCTCTGTGAAGTGGCACGTACAGCCGCTCAGCTGATGTACCAGGCCCACCACCATGTTTCTGACCGTGGGCTCTCTTGTCTTTCCATCTTTCTCCTGAGCATGCCTCGCTCTGTTGCTTTCCCTCTTGCGGTTAGCAGGACACCCTGTCTCTCGGTGACTGTGCACTCAGCGGGCTTGCTGGGTCTCTGAGTCAGCAGCAGTAGCTGGCACAGCCACCTCCGGTCCCAGCACGTCCAGCCCTCCTCCCGACCCACTTGCCCTCAGTGCACCAAGGTTTTAGCTCTGTTTTGCTTTTTTAATTAACGAACTTCTTTTAGAACCGTTTTCTGTAAAATGATCATGCGGAGACTACAGAGGGTTCCTATGGCCCCACAGCTTCCCCTGCATGAACACCCTGCTTGTGGCTGACCTGATACTGACTGATTGTCAAGTGAAGTCTGTGGCTTCCAGGAGGGCTCCCTGGTGGTGGTGTCCCTTCTGTGGACTTGGACGGGTGTGCACTGCTGCATGGCCCCCACTGCAGGGGTTCTCATCCAGAACCCCCCCGCTCCACTCTCCATCCCCAGCCCTCCACCCACGGCCCTCACATCTCCCTAGTTCTGCCTTTACTATGGCTAGAGCCATCCGCGCGCCTTTCAGGCAGCTTCCCTCCCTTGGTGGCAGGCAGTGATGCTTCCCACGGCTTGGCCACCCCTTTCTTGTTGACACTGACCATTCCCCACTGTCTGTTTATCCATCACCCACTGAAGGGTCACAGTCAGAGCCTCCGGGCCTCATGTGCTTCCCTTGTGGCGTGATCAAGATTGTGCTGAGATGCAGGCACTTGGCAGCCAATTCAAGTGGGGAGAGGTCCAGCCTGGGTGGGAAGACATCTGGCCTGGGGAGGGAAGGGGGTCCAGACCGGATGGGGGCGGGTGTCTGGGCTAGGGGGAAGGGTGTCCAGGCTGGTGTATGGAACGTTCAGGCTGAGGGGGAGGTGTCCAAGCTGGGGGAGCCATCTGGGTGGGAGGGGACATCCAGACTGGGGGAGGTGTTTGACCTGGGTAGGGGGGCATCCAGCCTGGATGGGGCACCTGTTTCTGACTATGCTGCCTATGCTGGCTGCATGGCTTCCTTGGCCACAGGGCAGAGTCAGCCCGCCTTGCAGCTGTTGATGCCCTCGCACCCGCACCCACTCTTGGGGGACCCTCTAGCATCCCTCAGGCTGTGAAGACCTCCCAGTGCTGCCCTCCAGATGCACTGAAGGTGACGTTGAGATGCGTCAAGGAGCAAACCACGAAGAGGGGGAGGGGCTGGCACAGCTGGAGGACTCAGCCCCCCCAAACAAGGAGGGCCACCCTGAGACCTGGGCCCAGGAGGCCGTGGGGACTCCTTGCTGGGAGAGCAGAGTCATGCAGGATCCCAGGCCCAGTGGCTGTGCTTCCCAGCGGCCCCTGCGGCCCAGCACATGCCAAGAAGGACCTCCCAGGCAGGCCTGCTCGGAGCTGTGGTTTCCATTAGTTCCACTGTCGGCCTGGTTCGGAGATCTGCTGCCTGGTAGGGTGGACAGCGGTGACACAGGAACACCTGGAGGGAGGGGACAGAGCCAACCTTCCTGGGTCTCAGTTCCCCTATAAGCCCTGGCCCGGCAGCACTCCCTTCCAGGGCTCAGGCGGTCAGTCACGTCCCAAGTCCTCTCCAGCCCACACCATGTCCAAAATGAGGCAGGGGAGCCCTAGGGCTGTGGTCTGTGGATCTTCTCTGCAACCTGGCCTGGTGTCCCCCCAACAGAGAGGATGAGTGGCCGCTGGCCCAGCTGCAGTGGTCCTGTCCCTCCAGGGTCTTACAGGACTGGTGGGACATGGCCTTTGCTCCCACACGGGGGGTGCTCTTGGCGCACGTGCGGGTGGCATTTGGAGGACCACGTCACATAGGGTTCACAGTGACCGCATTTCAACATGGGTGCCCTGCCAGGGGGCTGCCCATTGCCATGCCATTTGCGTGACTGGGGCACCCCCACCCCCGCAGCGGCTGCACGCACAACCAGGCCCACGGGGGTCTGGCTGGCTCCTGTTCCTCCTGTGGAGCTGGGTGTGATGCGCTCCCTCCTCCCACGCTATTTCCACAGCTGTTCTGGAGGGTTCCATGAAGCTGGGTCCGCAGCCCCCAGGGAGAGGCGCATGCGAGAGGGGACAAGAGGGTGGACACCCAGCCTGGTGCCCGCTCCAAGGGGCAGCCTCTGCCATGGGCTGGGTGGGGGGCAGGGAGGGGGTCTGGCCGGGCGGGGAGACCAGCCAGAGTTCGTCAGGGGTAGGACAGGAGGCCGGTGGCCCAGCCCTGTTCCACCCCTCACCATCACCCTCGCCCAGAGACCAGCCCTGGAGGCGCCGCCAGCCCTTGTGGCACACAGATCATCTGTCCCAGGGCTCTGTCCTGGAGCCGAGTTTGCATCGCCATTTTGGCTCGTATGGAGTAAAATACACGTAGCATATAATTCCCCTTTAGAGTGAGCACCCTGTGGCCTCTGGCACCTTCCCAGTGCTGTGCGACAGCCTCCATCTGGATCCAGAATGTTCCACCCCTTGAGATGGCCCCACCCGTGAGCTCCCACACCCGATGCCCTCCCCAGCCTCTGGTACCAATGGTCCTTGCATCCCATTGGCTAGCCTGACGGGGACGTTCCTCACGACTAGAGTCACACGTGTGACCCTCCCATGTGCCCTCTCTCAGAGCCTCACAGTCCTGAGGTTGCCCGTGTTGCAGCGTATGCTATGGTGCCTCTCTTTGCTGAGACTATGTGTCCATCGTGTGCCGTGTCTGTCCATCTGGATGCTAGCGCCCAGCTCTTCCCTGGTGCCTCCCTGGGCTTCAACGTGATCCATGTGGATCCTGGGCCCTGTCCCGGTCCTCGCCACTGACCATATCCCACTGTCTCATCGCTGTGACACCAATTCGGTCCTAACGCACCTGGAGCTCACTGTGTTCTCTGTGGGGAGTTCCTGTGAACACGTGTTTCTGGGGAAGAGTCCCCCGGGCATACCTGTCCTCCGAACACATGTGTCCTCTGTGGAGAGTCCCCCATGAGCACACATGTCTTCTGTGGAGATTCCCCATGGGCATGCATGTCCCCTGCAGAGAGTCCCCCGTGGCCACATGTGTCCTCTGTGGAGAGACTCTGTGAACACACGTGTTTCTTACAGAGTGTCCCCCATGGGCATCCGTGTCCCCTGAGGAGAGTCCCCGATGGCCACATGTGTCCTCTGTGGAGAGGTCCTGTGAACATGTATGTTCCCTGCAAAGAGTCCCCACAGGCACCCATGTCCCTGCAGAAGGTCTCCCATGGGCACATGTGTCCCCTGTAGAGAGTCCCCCATGGCCACGTGTGTCCTCTGTGGGAGGCCCTGTGAACATGCATGTTCCCTGCGGAGTGGGCACACATGTCTTTGGTGGCGAGTGAGCCCAGCAGGCTGTCTCTAACTTGTTGTGTCAGCCCTGGAACATCTGCTGCTGTCCCAGGCCACGTCCCCTGCCCTCATGCCTCTCCACTGCATCTTCCAGGGCCGCTGCTGGCCTCGCCTCGTGGGCAGGACTGGTCCCTTGCGGCCAGCAGGATGTGGCGCAGCCTCAGCAGGCCCCACAGCCAGTGTGTGCAGATGGTGTGATGTGGCGCCTCAGCCAGGAGGGGAGAGCTCGGGCGCTCCAGGAGACAAGGGAGCCCAGTCCCCGGAGCACTCAGGCCGCACCCTCCTCCCAGTCCCTGGTCCCTGCTGAAGGATCCCGAAGAACGGGTGTGCCTGGCAGGCTGGGCAGGCAGCCACATAGACACTACTGGACACACTTCACCCATGCTCATGCTCTCGCAGCCCTTGCTCCCTGGGCCAAGGGGCCATGCCTGGGCGTAGTCTGGGAGGACCCAAGGGACCTTTATAAATACTCTCGTGCTAGATCCCCCACTGGGCATGAGGGGCCGGGTGCCACACACAGCTCCCCAGAGGCTCCGACTGGCAGCCAAGAGAAGTGGCCAGGGAAGCCAGCACTGGCTTGGGCCACCCATGTGGGGCACAGGTTGAACGTGTGTTGGAAGGTTTTGCTGCTCTCTGCACACACAGACACACGCACATGCACACACATGTGTGCTGTAACCCTGGTTTAACCCAGGAGAGAAGTGAAGGGTGCATTTGTTCCGGGTGTGGGTGGAAGGGAGAGCAGAGTACCTTCCAGTGGCCCTGGGCTGGCCCCTCTCCTCACATATGTTCCATGACCTGCTGCAAGGAGTGGTTAAATGTGAAAGCATGACCGGGCTCGGTGGCTCAGTCTGTAATCCCGCGCTTTGGGAGGCTGAAGTGAGTGGATTGCCTGAGCCTGCGGGTTTGAGACCCACCTGGGCAACTTGGCGAGACCTCATCTCTACAATAAAAAAAAAAAAAATTAGCTAGGCATGGTAGCGCATGCCTGTAGTTCCAGCTACTTGGAAGGTTGAGGCGGAAGGATCGCTGGAGCCCAGTAGGTCGAGGCTGCAGTAGCTGAGAGCGGCCACTACACTCCAGTCTGGGTGACAGAGTGAGACTCCAACTCAAAAAAAAAATGTGAAAGCATGCCCTCTTGCCCCTTCCTGCACAGGTCAGGAGTTGTCCCGGGCAGGTCCCACAGGCCTCATGGGGCAAGGCCACTCAGGGCTCAAAGGTGGGTCACTGCCTGGGCACAGAGCCCAGCCCTCCAGCTCATGGTGAACTGATACCTCCAGACTGTGTGGCCCTGTCACCTGGGACATCTAGATCCTGGGCATGTGGGGGTCCAGCCCCACATATCTGGGACCCTCGGGCCACTCAGAGCCCCAGCCTCTGCCTGCCTGGTCAGGAACCCGGGCTCACAGGTCATCACATCCAGGAGGGCCCTCGCCACCACAGTCTGGAGCACATGTGCGCAGGAGACAGCATGGCAGTACAGGGCTGCTCCTCAGTCATGGACAGGGCAGGGTAGCACACGCCTGCCTGGCGACTGTGAAGGGATGCACTCTCCACAGGCTGGCCCCATGGCCCTGCCCAGGCTGCAGCTGGGAGAGAGAGCCCAGGCCCTCCCAGAACGCAGACGGGACACGCCCCAAGCGCCTGAGACCCCAGGAGCAGTGCCAGCAGGCTTGTGGATTCCGGGTCCACAAGCCCCGCCCTGCTCCTGGGGGCACAGGGACCACAGGAGGTGGAGGCTCAACGCCATTGCCCCTGCGAGCCCTGGACTGAACCTGGTTCTTCCTGGCTGACTCTGCACAGAGTGGGGTAGAGCGCACGCCTGGCAATCTGGTTCGAGGGACTGCAGGGAAGCTGCAGCTGGGGCGCTGGAGGAAGCACAGACGGTATGTGGCTCCGCCGTGGCTCCTGCTGTCCCGTCCTCATGTGTGGGTAGGGTCCCTGCCTGTGGGGGTAACAGGATGGAAGGCCGTGAATGCTGGACCATGCTCCGTGCACCTTTGCAGAACATTTCTGCTGCTGCTGAGAGACAGCATCACAGCCACGTGGTGACCACGTGAGACACCAGTGGACCCTTCTACGTGGGGCTGTGCCTGTTCCAGGGCAGGGGCGCCAGGTGCATCCTCCACAGCCTCCACTCTCCACCCCCGCTATGTCTGGACCATCCCCCTGCACACATTCCCGCATGCCTGGACTCGGGGCTGGGCAAGGGCTTCCCCTCAGAATGTGCCTTGATGACCTCTTTCACCCAGACCTCCGGAAAGCCAACACTGCCCGTGGAGCCTCCTCCTGGCTCCCTGAACTCCCTCACCTCTCCTGCGCCTCCTGTCTCAGTGCTGGTACCCAACCCCTGTTCCTTCTACTTGACAGTAGGTATGAGGGCTTCTCCAGGACAAGTGAGCAGCCTCGCAGTGGGAGTCTCTCCTGAGGTCAGCCTTCCCTCTGAGCGGGGGTCTCTCCCCCGAGGGGATATGCTCCATTCCCTGCACCCCCTCCTCCTGGGACCTTGTCACCTTGCCCCAGCTCCTCCGTCCCCTGCACCCTCTCCTCCTGGGACACCATCACACAGCCCCATGATTCTGCTCCCTTGTGCTGGGGTCATTTCCTGTAGCGTCCTCCTGCATCCGTGCCCTGTTTGGGGAAACTCTTCTGAGCTCCTTCTGAACCTCGAATCTGATGCCAAGGCACCCACCAGCTCTTCACAACAATGTCTTCTCTCCCAGGCTTGTCCTTGCAAGTCACAGAAGCCAGGGCAGGAGTTGACAGGCCCTTTGGTCATGGTTTCTTGCTGGGGCTAAGGTGCCTGTCACAGGCAGGGTAGGACTTACCCGGGCTGGGTAGGGCCTCTCCAGAGGCAGTGAGTCCAAAGGTGAGACTGCACCTCGGGACTGTGAGGCCTGGACATTTCCGCCCAAGGAGCCGGGAGAGCCCAGTCAGTGCAATAGCAGGGGTGGTTCATGAGCCATCAGGGCGAGTGCACAGCCAGATGCCCGAAGGCTGCAGTGGGAGGCTCCACAGGCTGAGAGACACCTGCAGCCCCGATGGCCCTCTGGTGGGCTATGGCTTCCCAGGCTCCTCAGGTCTCCCCAGGACGTCTGAGAGGCCATGGCCCCACGAGGCGCATGGGGACCAGCTGAGCAGGGCTGGCGCCTCCTGCCTCCAGGACGCAGCGCCGCCCATCCCACCGCCTGGGAGGTTCCCTGTGGGGCCCTGGCAGGGGCGATGGCATCCCAGCTGGGCTGGGGGCTTCTGGAAGACTCTAGAGACTAAGGAACACAGGCAGGAGCAGGTCGCCCCATTCACGCCTGCTCCTCCTCACAGGCCCTGAGTGTCCGACACACGTGACCTTCCCACAGGGCCATGGTGGGGCTGTCCCTTGGCTTCCACAGCCTTCGCCTGTGGGTGAGCTTGCAGAGCGTTTCTGCCATCTAGGTGGTCTCCGAACAGCAGGGCTAGGCAGGCCAGAGCCCAAGGAGTGGGTGCCCTCATCCTCACCCCACCATGCTGGGCCAGATACACACAGTCACCACTCAGGGCGGGGATGCTGGGGGCCCAGGCTGCTCCACCCCCAGAGACTACAGCATTAGAGCCACAGGGCTGCTGGGAAGCCGGGTCCCAGAAGGGACTGGGGAAGTCACACTCTGATGACATTCCCCAATCATTTCCTGACACGGCTCAGAGGGAAGGAAGATGATGGCACCAAGGCCCTGTCTGCGGAGAAAGAGGCTGGAGGTCAGAGTCTGGGGCAACCCTCGTGGGGATCGTGCAGACGGTCAGATCAGGCTGGGCTGGGCTGGGTCTGTGTGTACATCCATGTGAGTGGGTACATGTGTGCACTGTGTGCATGTGCACACTTGAGTGTAGAGCCCGTGTGCATGTGTGGGTGGGTATGTGTGCACCTGTGTGTGTGCTCATGCATGTTTAAGTGTGTGCATGCATGGAGTGGATGTGTGAGTGCCTGTGTGCATGTGCCTGTATATGTGGGTGTTTTGGCATTCTGTGAGGTGTCTCACCTCCCTTACCCCAGAAGGATGGTGGAAGAAGCCACCCCCTGTGTGGGCACAGGACTGTCCCTTGCAGCACCAGCAGCAGCCCGTGGCCAGCCCTTCCACTGCCCAGATTTAGGGGCAGACCTTCCCCTGCAGGGCACCGTGAGCAGGAGTGGCATGCCTGTGGCTTCCTGCTCCTGTAGGGGAACCGTGAGACCTCGGGGTGCTGCTTGCAAGTGCAAGGAAGTGGGTGTGGGCTGGGTGAGCCCTCGAGATCCCCAGCCGGCCATGCTGGACTCTGGTTCCCAACAGCTCAGCCCTGTGAGACTCACCCTGAGGAACTGGGACCACTGGGTCATCATGGCTCCTGACCTCTGACTCTTCTCAGTCTCATCTTTGCACCTGACTGGAGAAAGATGTGCTCTCTGGTCTGGCACCTTCCAGCCATCGGGTTTCTTGTGGTGCTCAGGGCAGGGCTAGGAGAGGAGAAGGAAGCTGAGTCCAAGCCCATCTTCAGCCTCGAGGGAGGCAGAGGCCCAGGTGGATGGCAGGGCTGGGAGGGGAGAGGAAAGCTGAGTCCAAGTCCATCACCAGCCTCAAGGGAGCAGGGTTCCATGGAACTCACACTCAGGACCTGACGGTACTGAGTAAGGGCTGATTGCAGCCATGGATGGACAAGGGGGCTACTTGGGTCCTGTCTGCAGGTGACCACAGCCAAGTCAGCCACGAGAAAGGCCAGAGCTGGTGCAGCCACCAGACAGATGGCAGGACCTCGGGCGTCCTCAGGGGACTTGGGTGTCCCCTCTATCACACCCCAGAGGGCTCGGGTCCGAGTTCAGACACAGCTCCCAGCCCTGCACCCTCCCCTCTGCATGAAGGGCTCCAGAGCTCCAGGCAGCCTGACCCAATGGAACCTTGGGAGCTCCAGACAGCCCCATCCGTTGGAACCCTAGAGGACTCCGAGCAGCCCCACCTGTTGGAACCACCGTTCTGGGGACAGCCCATGCCCTGGACCTCGCCCCAGGTGTTGGCTCCGCACTCCAGAAGTAGGGTCTGCCCAGAACCTCCCTGGTCAGTTCCCAACCAGAGAGCCCGGAGTCGGGGCTGACTGAGGAACTGGCGGGAGGCACTGCGGCCCGGAGCAGGGACCGGGCTGGGCTTTCTGGGCACCGAGTTCGGTAACGCTGTGGACTGTAAAGAATAAGAAATAATTATTTTGGGACTCAGAACCAAGAACTTTAGTTTTCCACAGAAACCCAGGAGAGCCATGAATCCACACATCATAAAGCGCCATCAGGCCCCAGGAAGCTGACATGCTTGTAAGACCCTAGCCTAGAACCTTTCAATTCCCCAGTCATTGGTATTACTACCTGGCTTTAATTAAAATTCAGAAGTAGAGGGGTGGCGTGGCCACATGTTGGGACGGGCCCTGATGGGCTCCACAGGGAGGGTTGAGGCATCCACATCCACCCCTGCTGACTCAGGCAGCCTCAGAGTACCACCTGGGCTGGAGCCTAGCACATGGCTGCAGGCCTCAGCCCTGACGTCTCGTTGTATTGCGGCTTTGACTCTCAGCCACGCTGGCCCTGAGCAGTTGTGCTGCCTTCCCTCTCGGTGCGCTTCTGCCATGGGGCCTGAGGCAGGATTGCTGCTTGGATCCTGGGGACATGCTTGATGTCGCCTGGCTCAGACAGGCAGGCAGCTGCTGGCCACCCATCTGCTGTCTACAATTGCAGGTTAAGGGGTAGTGCTCCTTGTACCCCTCGGACTTCGCATTTCCCAGGGCAGGTCCCTGTTGGCGCCCATGCAGACACCTCGGCGGGCACTGGAGAGATGCATGGCCCCAGCTTCCAGGCGAGCACCGCCCAGCCGCCAGTCCTGCCCACTGGCCACCATCTGGCCTTTTCTCACTCCTCCCTGAATGCATCTTGTGCTGTCCCCGGGCTGCTTCCCGCTTCCATGTGATGCTGTCTCCTCTCACCGAGCTCCGGTCCTGCCTCTGGTTTCCCACTCACATTTGGGGCAGAGGCTCTAGCGGCCCCAGCCCCTGCCGTCCTGCTGTCCGTACTCAGGCAGCTGGCGTCCACATATGGCTTCCTGCATCCATACTGGATATGCCGGCCCTCCTTGGGCATGAACCCAGTAGGGCCCCCTGTAAGGTGAGGTGCCCACAAGGTCAGCCCAGGGTCACAGTCAGCACCAGCCTCTCAAGTAACAACTGACAAAACGTGCCGTCACCAGAAGGAATTTTCCAGTCCTGCTGGGGACTCCTTGGGGCCTCTTGCTCCCTCCCCCCAGGCAGCCCCTCCAGCAGGGCCTGGCATGAACAGGGGGGCGTGGTCCTTGGGCTGGAGGGCAGGGACAAGGGCCAGGCTGGCACAGAGTCCCCAGCCCCCTGCTCCAGGAAGCTGTCCTAGTACTCAGCCCATGTCTCTGCAGGTGGTCCTCATTGCCAGCGGGAACCTGAGCTTCCTGAACTGGCTGACCATTGTGCCCAGCCTCGCCTGCTTCGATGATGCCACCCTGGGCTTCCTTTTCCCCTCGGGGCCGGGTGGCCTGAAGGATCGAGTCCTGAGGATGCAGCGGGAGGACCCAGGTGCCCAGCCAGAGAAAAGATACGGTAGGCAGCCATGTCCTGGTCAGCTCCTGCATGCACAGAGAGCCCGGCAGCACCAGCCCATGTACCCCAGTTCAAACCTGGACACCCTGGCCCTGGCATTTCTCAGAAGCACAGGGTAGGGCTGGGGCAAGGATGAGTCACCACCGCCCGCTATGTGCACTGTACTCACCAAGAAGATGTCAGGCTCCATCCCCAGAGCCTGGACAGCTGGCGCCTCATGAGCAGCAGCGGGGTCCCTCGTGAGGACCACGGTCATCACTCAGCCACCACGTCTGCCTCAGGCAGTGCCCTTGGCTTGGGGACAAGGGACAGTAGGGAGTGTCCTCCCCTGGCTCAGTCAGCACCGCACAGCCAGCTGGGCGCCTCCCTGACCCCGTGAGCCTGGAAACCAGGAAGCAGTAGCCCCTCTGAGACCTGGGAAAGCTCACCACCCCCTCCTCCCACGCAGGCTGCCTGGTGCGGCGCACAGTCAACCTGGCCCTGGGTGTCCTGGTCGCCTGGCTCAGCATCCCTGTGGTTCTCAACCTACTGAGTGCCCGACAGGTCATGAACACCTCCTTCAGCCCCCTCAGGATCGTCAACACCTACGGTGCCTTCGGAAGGTACGGCGGGCCCCAGGGTTGTGGGCTCCCAGGGACCTCAGCCCGCCTGGCCATGTGTTCTCCCAGGCACGGCAGGGGTGCACTCCATCCTCCCTGGGCCCTGTGACCAAGCGTCCTTTGCCCCACTGCCCCTCCCCCGCTGCCCACAGGCAGGTGGTCAGGAGGACATCTCAATGGCAGGGCTGTCCCCTTCCTGGGCAAGGCTGAGTCCACTGAGGCCCTGAGCTGCTCGAGCTCTGTGGAGGCTGGAAAGGACCCGCGGCCCCTTGGTGGCAGCCACCGCACACCAGGGCTGGCACATGAAAGGCTGTCCTTGGCCTGGCCCTGGGAGGTGGCACGGCAGGGTTTGGGGTCAGGGCCCAAGGTCACTGGGCAGGTGTAGCCACACCCTAGGACTCCTGGGGCAGTGAGGAGGAGCCTGCACCCCTACCCACCTGAAAGCACAAGGCGCTCCTGCCCATAGCCCCAAACCCCCCCCCCCCCCCCCCCCCCGGCCCCC
>NW_007248497.1:111617-114338 GCF_000164805.1 Carlito syrichta
CTGCAGGGGAGGAGAGGGCAGCCAGCCGCCACTGGCCTTCAGGGTCCAAGGACCTTTCTGCTCTGGGACTGGCCTCTGCCTCCCTTGTGCCCAGTCCAGGCTGTGCCATCTGTGGGCTGGCATCTTCAGGCAGCCAGGAAGGTGCCCCAGATGAGTCCACCGGGACACTGGCGGCAGATGAAGCTGCACACAGCTGAGCACCCTCAACCTGTGCAGGCCACGCCCACCACATGCCCTGGAGGCAGCCACAAAGGGGCCAGCTAATGCTGGCCAGGATGCTGCCCACCCCTCCCAGCATCATGGCCCAGCCCAAGCGTGAGGAAGGGGCTTCCTGCAGGGAAGGAGTGGGGCCAGACTGGTGTGGGGAGCAGCCTGGCAGCCCCCACCAAGAAGGTGGGGATGGGCTCTCGTGGAGGCCCCGGGGGTGACCCCCATGTGCCCTACTCAGCCTGGCCCAGGAGACCAGGGGAGGGGACCTTCAGTAATCCAAGGAGACACAGAGCCACCCTGTGTGATGTGGGGGAGCTGCAGATTCACCCCTCTTGGTGTCCCCACAGCATCACCAAGGAACGGACAGAGGTAGTCCTGCAGGGCACAGCTAGTGCCAACGTCAGCGCCCCCGGCGCCGTGTGGGAGGACTATGAGTTCAAGTGCAAGCCAGGTGACCCCAAACGCCGGCCTTGCCTCACCTCCCCCTACCACTACCGCCTTGACTGGCTCATGTGGTTCGCTGCCTTCCAGGTAAGGGCACTTCCCCAGCTGCGCGTGCCTGCCCACACTCCCTCCTGTCTGCAGTGGCCCTGGGTGTTCCAGGCAGGTCACAGTCCCTGGCCACTCCAGCACCCTAGGTGGGGGCCACACAGGCCCCAGAGCACCTGCTGAGCCTGGAGCAGGGGGGAGGGTGAGGTGAGGTCAGACCCAGACCTGGCCTTAGGAGAGGACTTGTCCAAGAGCCCAGATCCCACAGGACCCTGGCTGGGGGCATGCAGGTGACTGGCTAAGAAATCCCCAGGCTTGGGGATGGTATGGGCACCGGGGGCAGGACTTGCAGCTCCCAACCTCCCACTGACCCTGCAGGGCGGTACCTTCCAGTCCCATCTCGGCCTCGAGGACACCGAGCCTTGGGGAGGCTGAGCCCAGGGCCAGCAGGGCCAGCGTCCAGGGTGAGCAGGGACAGCGGGCCCAGTGCCTACGCCGAGGCACCGCATGCCTCTGAGGATGAGTGGATGAGAGCAGGTGCCAGGCAGGAAGTGGGACTGGGGCTGGCTCACGTGTGGTCAGCTGGTAGGCCCTTGGGTAGACACAGGCAGGTGCTGGCCTAGGGGCACCGCTTCCTCCAACCCTCCTCTGCTCCCACAGACCTACGAGCAGAACGAGTGGATCCTCCACCTGGTGGGCAAGCTCCTGGCCAACGACCCCGAGGCCAGGTCCCTGCTGGCACTCAACCCCTTTGAGGGCCGGGCTCCCCCCAGGTAGGACTACTCCCAGAGCAGGATCCCTGCAAGTCAGCCTGGGCCTTCTCAGGACTAGTGCCCCAAACCCAGGCATCTGCCAGGTGTCCACCTCCACCTGCTGGATGGGCACCCTTACCTCCTACAGGGACTCATGGGGGTGGGGGAGGGGTACTGGAGCAAAACTGGGGAGCCCCAGAGCCCAGGCTGGCCCCATCCCTGGCTTGGAGAGGAGGGAAGGGTGGCAGGGATAGGTGGGGCCTCACAGAGGGAACTGCAGTGTCCTGGGTGGACACTGCCACGTGTAGACCCCCATGGGGAAGTCAAAGCTGAAGGGGGGGGGGCCTGCAGTGGGCGGGGCCTTGTCATGGAGGCGGGGCATGTCCTGTAGGGGTGTGGCTTTGGTGTAGGCAAGGCCTTGAAGGCATGGCCTTGTGGTAGTGCGCAGGTAGGACCCTGAAGCCTGGTCTCTGATGGGTGGCGACTCAAGGACACTCCAGGGAAGAGGCTGTATGGGCTCAGAGGTTTACAGGAGCCAAAGGTGGTGGCAGGAAGGTCCCAGTGGCCATGGGGTGTCGTGAGAGGAGGAGCTGACCTTCTCAGCTTTCCAAACTCCAAGCAGGAAGCTGGAAGAAGGTGGAGAACAAGGGGTCCCCCGGGACTACACTGAGGAGTCCAAGGGTGGGGGCTCAGGAGAGACCCTGGGGGTGAGCATCGCACCAGAGGAGGGGTCCCCAGAGAGCAGCGCCCTCCAGAAGATGGGCAGGGACTGGGGTCCCATCCCCTGTGACTGCAGGGCCCAGGGGGTAAGGAAAGGGGCTTCAGGAACGGTGTGCACAGGTGGGGATAGTGGTGGGTGACCTCCCAGGCAGGCCTGGGGCTGGTGGCACTCTGACCAATGTCTGTGCCCACACTATATGGTGCAGCAGCCCCTCCGAGAGGGGAAGCCAGAGCAGAGCCCACTCCTGTCCCTGTGCCCTGTCGGCCACTGCTCTGTTAGAACACACTGCCCCTGTCTCCCTCCAGGAAACCTGGCTGGGAGGCCCCAGCTGCAGCCAGAGTCACTCACAGCTGTCTGGAGGCCCCAGCCCCAGAGCAGGCAGGACAGGAGGGGCACGAGCATCGCAGGGGCCACAGAGCAGCTGCCACCAAGTCTGGCAGCCAAAGCAGGATGCTCCTGCCAAATGATGCTTCTAGAACCCCTTCCCCAGCACTGCCATTCCAGAGAGATGGGGGAGGGGTGTGGGAGGTGGAGGCTTCGAGGGATGGG
>NW_007248497.1:114451-122783 GCF_000164805.1 Carlito syrichta
AGGAGGATGGAGGATGGTGGCATGGGGGGTGGAGGTTGCGGGGGGCCGTGTGAGTGGAGAAGTCTGGCGAAGGGGGTGTCCTCATGGGCCAGGCCTCAGGCCAACCTGCCTCCCAGAGCCCTGGTGGGGGCCACCCTTCTCGCCTAGCAGCCCCTCAGCAGAACCACCGCTTCTCGGAGTAGCGTGACATCTCAGCTGACCGCCTGCCGTGTGGCCCTCTGCAAACCTGGGAGGGCAGAGATGGCTAGAGTAGGTCCTCAACAGGTGCAGTCACCTGAGGCAGACATTTGTCCCCAGGTGTGCCTGTGGTCAGGCCTTGGCCCAGAGCCAGGCTCTCCAGGCTGATGGGATATTCTATTACGGCCCCACCTCCGCAGCCCCAAGGGGAAACCTGGCCAGGGCCCCCTTGTGTCCAGCTAGGGACCTGAACCAGTGACGGTGGGCCCCAGCAAGCTTCTTGCCCCTGGAGATTGTGAAAACCAAGATGTGAGAATCAGTGAGCCTGCAGGAACTGGAAATGAATTAATGTTTAGGAGAAACACTCAAAATATCTGAAATAGTGAAGACTGCCACCACGCACACTCCTTCTGCTGTGTCTACATGATGTGAACTTTGTTTGACAGCTGGAGCAAGCTGCATGGTAACGGGTGTGGCCTGGCTGTGGGCCTGGCTGTGGCCTGGCCATGGGTCTCCATTTAGTTCATCTGTGATTTTTTAGATTGGGAGAACTGGCCGGGCATTGTGGCTCACATCTGTGATCCCGACACTTTGGGAGGCCAGTGCAGGAGCATTGCTTGAGCCCAGGAGTCTGAGACCCATCTGGGCAACATGGCAAGACCTTGCTCTTCAAAAAAATCAGCCAGATATGGCGGTGCATGCCTGTCGTCCCAGCCACTCAGGAGGCTGAGGTAGAAGGATCGCCTGAGCCCGGAGGTCAGGGCTGCAGTGAGCCATGAACATACCACTGCCCCCTAGCCTAGGCCATAGAGTGAGACCCTGACTAAAAAAATAAAATTGGGAGAACTAAGACTTCCAGGTCCAGGAAGATGGGGTATACCCTTATCCCTCCCTCCCACTGGACAGCTGACAGCCCTGGATGTTCACGTGACACAGAGGATGCCTCAGAAAGGCGGAGGTCGGAGAGCTCAGCAAGGGCCCGTGGACCCCAGCAGCAGCACAGGCCAAGGTGAGCCTGGGTTCTTTTTCCACCGCATTTCTACACCAGAGACAAGGAAGCGGCAACTCGGCAACAATGGCAGATGCAGACCAGCGGCCCCACTAAAGCTGCTGTCTCTGGCTGTGGGGCCAGAAAGCCTGGCAGGAGCTCTGAGAAAAGAATCTCTCCATTCCAGCCAACACTACCAGCAAGATCCAGTGGGGAACCTGTGCTCCTCTCCAGACCGGTTGTGAGAAGCTGCCCACTCTCCCCAGGAGGCCAGCAGAGGAGGCTGAGCAGGAAGCTGAGGTGTTCATCCCAGCGGGTAGGAATGAGCCTCTTTTGTGGTGTCTGTGGAGACTACTTGGAGCCTAGATTTCCGCCTGCCCCATCAGGCCGGAGTGCTCTTCCTTCTCCCCAGTGGGCATTCAATGATACCTGGTGTTGTCTGCCCAGCAGTGATGAGACCACCGCCATGATGTCATGGAGGCCTAGTGCGGAGCTAGAACTCGAGTCCAACCCAGGGGTAACAGAGGATGCCCTACACGTCAACTAGACTCTACCCCCACCAGCAGAAGCAAGGCAGCACTGCTTCTGACACCCACACAGGATCGGAAGGAGCCACCCAAAGCAAGGGCTCAGACAGGATCCCAAAGCTCTTAACACAATCCTCAAGATGTTCCATTTTCAACCAAAAAATCACTTGTCATACCAAGAAGCAGGAAGATATCAAACTGGATGAAAAAGACAGTGAATAGCTGACCTCACCAGGATGACAGATGTTAGTTATTTCATGACAATTTTAAAGCTGTCATCATCCAAGAGCCTCAGTGAGCAATTGTGAGCATGGCACAAAAGAAAGAAACACAGTTTCAGCAAAGAAGAAATAGAAGATTTTTTAAAGAACCAGATGGAAAGTTTAGAACTGAGAAAGGTGATAACTGAAACAAAACCCTCAGTGGATGGCTAAACATCAGGATGGAGGGAATAGGGGAAAGAATCGATGAACTTGAAGACAGAAAAATAGTAGTGAGACGACAGACTGAAAACAGAAACGGACCTGTGGGACTGTGACAGAAGACCTAGAATTTGTGTCACTGAAGTCCTAAAAGGAAAAGAAAAAGAGCTTAGGGCTGAAAACATGCTTGAATAATAACGGAAAACTCCCCAAATTTGACAAAAGGCACAAACCTACAGAGTAAATAAACTAAGTGAGCCCCAAACAGGAAAAATCCAAAGAAATTCAGACCTAAACACATCAAAGTCAAATTTCTAAAAACTAAAGACACTAAAAAAAAGAAGTAAAACTATTATTTTTTAAGGAGACCCCACTCTTTAAAAAAAATGATGAGACCAGGCTCGGTGGTTCATCCTGTAATCCCAGCACTTAGGGAGGCCGAGACAAGTAGATTGCCTGAGCTTGCGGGTTCGAGACCAGCCCAAACAATTGGTGAGACCTTGTCTCTACAAGAAAAATTAAAAATCAGCCTGGTGTGGTACCACGCGCCTGTAGTTCTGGCTCCTTGGAAGGCTGAGGTGGAAGGATCACTGGAGCCCAGCAGGCCAGCCCTGGGGTGGCCAAGAGCGTGCATGCCGCTGCACCCCAGCCTAGGGGAAGGAGTGAGACTCCAACTCAAAAAATAATAATAATGATGATAGTCTAAGTACAAAATTGCATCAAGAAAAACAAAAAGAAGAGAAAAATTAACTGAAAGCAAGGAGCAAGAGGAAAATAACAAAGAGCAAAAAAATGAAATTAAAAACAGAAAAACAATAGAGAAAATGAATGAAACAGGGAGTTGGTTCTTTGAAAGGACTGATAAAATCGACCAACCTCTAGTGAGAATGAAAAGAAAAAGATACAATTGCCAATATCAAAAGTGAAAAAGGAGACATCACTACAGACCCTGCAGTCATGAAAAGGATAAGAAGAAAACATCTCAACACATGTAACTTTATAACTTAGAGGAACTAGACCAATTTTCCAAAAAACACAAATTACTACAACTCACTGGGTGTTACGTAGATCATTTGAGTAGCCCCATAACTAATAAAGAAATTGAATCTGTAATTTAAAATTTCCAGGGGGGTGGGATTGGCAGAAGTGGGAAACTACCGGAGGGGGGGCATACCTCATCAGCAAAGGTGACTGCATAATGAACATTTGTATACCTAGCCCTGAATTGTACCCCAAATCTTTAAAATTAAAAAAAAATTTTTTTTAACTTCCCAAAAGAAATCTCTAGGTGTCACTGGAGAATTCATTGTATGTTTAAAGAGGAATCTGTTTTACATGGCCTTTCCCAGAAAATAGAAGAGAAAATGTCCCGATTTATTTTATAGAGCTAGTATTTCTCTGATACCAAAGCTACACAAGGATACTCAAGAAGAAAAATTACAAACCAATATCCCTCACTATACACACAAAAATTGTCAACAAAACAGTAATAAATAGAATTTAGCAATATACTAAAAAAAAAAAAAGGAATACAAGCCAGTCATGGTGGCTCACACCTGTAATCCAAGCACTTTGGGAGGCTGCGGCAAGAGGATTGTTGAGTCCAGGAGCTCGAAGCCAGCCTAGGCAACATAGCAAGACCTTGTCTCTTCAAAAAATGTTTTTAAATAGCCAGGCATGATGGCGCATATCTATAGTCCCAGCTACTCAGGAGGCTGAGGCGGAAGGATCGCCAGAGCCCAGGAGATTGAGACTACAGTGAGCCATGATTGTGCCACTGCACTCTAGCCTGGATGACAGAGTGAGATCCCCAACTCAAAAATACACACACACACACACACACACACACACACACACACACACACACACACTGACCAAGTAGGGTTTATTCCAGGGCTAAAGGTTGGTTCAGTATTTGAAAATCAATCCGGGTGATCCACCATGTTAACCAACTAAAGAAGATAACTCATAAGATCATAGCCATTGTCGATAATTTGACAAATATAACACCTAGTCATGGTTTAAAAAAAAAAAAAACTCCTGGAAAATAGGAAGAGAAATGTCCTCAACTTTATAAAGAGCATCTGCAAAACCCTGCAGCCAACATCATACCTGATGGTGAAGGAGTGAATTCTTTTCCCCTAATATCAGGAACAAGGAAAAGGGGTCTGCTCTACCCACCATGCACTGCTGGAAGCGCCAGCCACTGCAATCGGCTAGAAAGGAAATAAAAGACATATAGATCTCAAAGAAAGAAACAAGGCTGTGCCTATTTGCAGATGACATAAGTATCTATGTCGGAAGTCCCAAGGAATCTAGAATTAATAAGCAAGTTCAGCACAGTCAGAGGATACAAGATCAACATACAAAATCAATTGTATTTCTGTATACCAGCAAGGAGCACATAGACTGTAAGTTAAATATGCAATACCACCACAATCACTCCAAAAACAGGAAAGGCTCGTTCTAACAAAGTGCCTACAGGCCTCGTGTGCTGGAAACTACACACATGCTGAAAGGTGTGGAGCCAGTTAATGGAGAGACCTGCATGTCCAGGGTTGAAAGGTCATGTAGTAGAGACGACAGATCGGTGCCACGGTCTAATGCCATTCCTGTCTAAATCTAGAAGAGTTCTTTTTGTAGATAATGATAAGTTGTTCCAAATTTTACATGGAAACGTAAAGGAACTAGAATAGCTGAAGCCATGTTGGAAAAGAATGAAGTGGAAGGAATCACTCTACCCACTTTCAAGACCTAGTATGTAGCCACAGTCATCGATACAGTGTGGTGCTGGTAGAGGGACGGAAACACAGACCAGTGGACGAACAGGGAGCCCATTGATGGCCACACGCAGAGATACCCAACTGACTTTTAACAAAAGTGCAAAAGAAATTCAGTGGGGAAAAACAGTCTTTCAGCAAATGATGCTGCAGCAATTGGATGTCCACGGGCAGAAACAACACAAAGTTCTTCAACTCAGCTCTCACACCTCATACAAAGTTAACTTAGAATGAATCATGGTCTTAAATGTAAAATGTAAAACATAGCCAAGTGTGGTGGCGCACACATGTAGTCCCAGCTACTCGGGAGGCTGAAGCAGGAGAATCTCTGGAGCCAGTTCAAGGCTGCAGTGAGTCGTAACCACACCACTGCCCTCCAGCCTAGGCAAAAGAGTGAGACCCTGTCCCTAAACAAAAACAACGAAAGAAGGAAAACACAAAACAAGCTTTTAGGGAAAGAAAAGGGAGAAAATCTTTGGGATCTAGGGCAAGGCGAGGCTTTCTTAGACTTGATACCATCAAAGGAAAGATGATAAGCTGCACTTCATTAAGATTAAAAGCTTTTGCTCTGCAAAAGATCCTGCTAAGAGGGGTTATTTAGAGCCATGAACCGAGAGAAAATACCTGCAAACCACATGTTCCCACAAAGGACTGAAATCTAGAACGTATAAAGAACTTTGAAAACGCAACAGCAGAGTAAGGTAACTAGAAAATGGGCACAGGACATGCGAGACGTTACACCAAAGAAGACGAATGATGGACAAGCACTGGGCAGATGCCAGTGGGCAGCGGTCAGGGAGGCAAGGCCGAAGTCCCACACAGCGCACACACGGCACGACGGCCCAGGACCAGCGGCCAGGGTGCCAGGGGTGGGTCCCTCATGCACAGCTGGTGGGAGTGGATGATGCCTCCGCCCTGGAATGCAGTCTGGTAGTGTGGAGCCTGGAGCCTGGAGCTTGTGTCATCGCATGACCGGCAGCCACTTCATGGATGCTCAACCCGGAGACATGCAGAAACCCACATGGACGTCTGTGGCAGCTTGAACG
This sequence comes from Carlito syrichta, assembly GCF_000164805.1. Lineage (NCBI taxonomy): Eukaryota > Metazoa > Chordata > Mammalia > Primates > Tarsiidae > Carlito > Carlito syrichta. The sequence goes on from NW_007248497.1 coordinate 120,392, forward strand.
GCTCAAGGCTGGGAACAACCCAAGTGTCCTTCAGGCGAACGGACAGACACCCCGGGGGGCCATCACACCACAGCACCAGTGGGCGACGAGGGATGAGTGTCGGCTGTGTCCTCCAGAGAATGATCTCAGAGAAAGCCGGTCCCCGAGGTCATGGACGCAGGACTCCACTTAGTGCATTCTTGAAATGACAGGAGCGCGGAGAGGTGGCTGCAGGCTAAGGGGGCCAGGGTAGGTGTGTCTGGGGGAGGCACTCTGAGTCCTGTGTCAGTGTCGGAGCTCGGGCTGGGACCCCCACCCTGCTCACACGAGATGTTACCAGGGAGCCCTGTTTCAGATGTGCTGGGAGGTCTCTGCTCTAACCCCGCTCTGGAACCTTCTGGGGACAGGCCATGGCCCTCTCGGGAGCTTAGCCTGCAGGAATGAGGAGCAGATGGCGTAGAAGGCTCTGGCTCTTTCCAACCTGCAGTCCCAGCTCTTGATGCCTCTTTCCTGCCGTCCAGGGATGGGGCAAGCCCCACCCCCACCCCCACCCCGCGGCCTTGACCCTGTCCTGGAAAGGGAAAGCAAGAGCAAGAGCGCAGATTCAGGAGAGACGGGTGGTCTCGCCAGTCGGGCCTTCCCAGGAGCCCCCACCCTCCTGGCCTTGCTAAATGCAGGCTAGTGACCCCGGTCTGGGGAGAGGGTGGGCAGCTGTGGGGTCCCCATGCCCAGCAAGGCCCAGGAGAGTGCAGGGGTGGCGCTGTCTCTGCTGCCTGGCCATGCCCTCATGACCCTGTGTCCAGCTCAAAGACCAGTGAGACTGCTCTGCCCAGCACTGCTGCCCGCCTCAGCCCCTATGCTGGCCACTGCCGTCCATGCAGCCCCAGAAAACCAGGCAGCCTCAGGTCTGGAGTGCCCAGTAAAGAGCCCCAGGCCTTGGTGACGGGCATGGCCTCCACCCAGAGCCCCAGGAAGCCACCAGGAGCCCACGCACGTCTACATCCATGGTTCTGATAACAAGTGTCTCAGGCACAACGTGAGAAAGAGGGTCCTGGTGTTGAGGAGGCAGCTTAATGTCCCCTGGGCTCACTCCAGGGGCCACAGGGAGCACAGGTCCTGTCCCAGCCATGCCGTCCTCACACAGGTCCTGCCCCCGCCATGCCATCCTCACAGAGGTCTGGCCACTTGCGTGGGTCCTGCTTCAGGGTGAGAAGCTTCCAGCTCCTGCTGCAAAACTGGGGGGCCTGGAGGGACAGGCAGAGCCAGATGGTGGTGATGGCCATGCGGCCCAGGACAGTACAGAATGGGTCTGGTCCCCCTGAGACTCAGGCACCAGGAGAAAGTCCCCAGTCCTCACATGGCCAGTAGGCTTGGCCAACTAGGGAGGGAAATTGGCGTGGCCTCAAGAAGTCACTGGGGGTCAAACGGAAAGCCACAGGCCAGCGGAGAGTTCCGCCCACCACCCTGCCCTCAGCTTCTCTCTGAGCCCCAGTCCAGGGCGGGTGAGGACAGAGACCTTTGCTTTGCCAAGGCCTGTTCAAGGAGGGTGGCCATCCCTAGCGCCTCCATGTCACGTGACAGGGAAGTGCCAGCGGCCTTGCCACGCCATCCTAGGGGAGGACTGCATCCCCAGGAAGTGAGGCCCTGGCCTGGCCCAAGTCCCTTCCCACCTCGGGCCTCATGGCTGTGAGCTGTGCCCAGGCCCTAGACCCCACTCCACCATCACCTCCACCAGGGTTCCCAACAGCACAGACACCCAGTGCCCGCCAGCATGGCCAGCCCTGGGCAGAGGCCTCTGGGGGCCTCCTTCCTGGGCACAGGTCACCTGAGGCTAGACACAGCCTCCAGAAGGGCCCGGGCCCCCAGGTGCCACCTGCCCATCCCCCTCCCTCAGGGTGGCCTCCTTCCTGCCATGTACTCCACCCACCGAGCGTGCAACTTAGAGACCACCATCCTTCCTGGGTCTGCCATGGCCTGTGTGTGCTCAGGTGGGGCTCCCAAGCGGGCCCCCCATCTGTGAATGGCCCAGGCAGGCCTGATGTCAGGGGGCCCAGGGGTCACGGGTCCCCAGCCTCCCGTCCAGGACTCAGGACCCAGAGCCCTGAGCAGCCGCAACTCAGCGGGCACACGGGGGGCGGGAGGGCGGGCGCCAGGGGTCTCAAGGCCCCACTGATGCACTGCCCCCTTGCAGGTGGGTCCGCGGAGAGCACTACAGGTACAAGTTCAGCCGCCCCGGGGGCAGACATGCTGCAGAGGGCAAGTGGTGGGTCCGGAGGAGGATTGGCCCCTACTTCCCACCGCTCAGCCACGAGGACCTCAGGGCCTACTTCAGGGCACGGGGGTGGCCCTCCCCGGAGCCCAGCTATGCGAGTGCGGAGAAATAAAGGTCTGGATCCCAGCCCCCACTCTGCGA
>NW_007248497.1:123012-144568 GCF_000164805.1 Carlito syrichta
CAGGCTCCCACCCAGCCCACCCTGGCCCACTGCCTTCTGACCCCGGGCCGGCTGGCCCATCGGTGCCACGTCACAAAGGTCACGGCCCAGAACTGTGCTGCTGGCAGGTCGCCTCCTCGATGCCTTCCTCAACCGAGCTGGGCCGTGGGCCCTTCCTGGGGACTCCCAGGCCCTTGGCTCCCAGGGCAGATTCTGTTCACCCAGGCGAGCCCAGCACCTCTGGGCGCCGAGTGCTGAGTGCTCACCCAGGATGGGGGGAGTCACTTCCCTATCCCTACCCTCGTCTCCAACCTCTTCCCAGAGCCTACAGGCACCCCACACATGGGCACACACGTGTACCTGAAATGCACACACTACCCACACATGCACCCCTTCCAGCCTGGCCCCGGCCGCCACATCCCCGAGATGGTGTGTGTGAGGTGTGGAGAGAGTGCCCTGGCCTCTCCTGGGCCCTCCCGTGCCCTTCAGGCTGCTGACCTCCCGCCCCAGGCCTGAACCCGTGGCACATCCCCAGCCTTGCACTCCCGGACCTGCAGACGAACACACGGCCGTCAGCCTTGACCCGGGTTGGGGCCCAAGTGCCTGGGCAGTCAGGCGGGGCACAGGCCTGCAGCGTCTGAGGAGGGGCTCGGGAAGGTGGTAGTATTGCACTAAGTCGTTCCTGTCTGGCGGCCCACCCAGGCCCCGTGGCCATGGTGTGTGGCGAAGACACCACTGCTTCAGGTTGAAAGCAGTCACAGAACCTTGGCCTGGCCATTCCTGGGGAGAAGCCGAGCCTCAGTGATGCCCCCGCCCAGGATGGCAGTAAGCCAGGCCCCTGGAGAAGCCTTCGGCCTGGAGGCAGCCACCCCTCTCCACCCCCACCCCATCTGTCCATGGCGCCTGCAGCCCTCATTGCCCACGGCTGAGCCACCGCAAAGGCCCCAGCGGGGACAGTAGGGTGGTTCAGGCCAAGGGGGCCAGGTCCGGGTGGGCACAAGCGTGGGTCTGTGTGGTCCCCCCCGTGGCCCGCCTGGGGGTGGCTGGCCCAGGTGCAAACAGAGGGGCTGTGTTCCGGCTCCCAGGGAAACAGGGCACCCTGTGTCTGCAGGGACAGACGGGCCTCAGAGGGATGCCCAGAGCCGGCGAGTCTGCCTGGCATCCACAAGAGCTGAGAGGCTGCTGTGGCCTGGAGCCCTTCCTGGGGGGCTATCCTAGGGACACTGCCATAACTGGGGGCAGATGGGGCTTTCCCCACTGGACACACGGGTGGGGCCCAGCCATGTGGCACAGCTCAGGGCATCTTGGGCAGCACTGGAGTCACCAGAGCAGCCCAAGGGATCTGTCAACCTGGCAGAGACTGGCACGAAGGGTGCCCTGCCCAGCCTGGGTGAGGAAGGCCCAAGGAGATGCCAGCCGTGTGCTCTGCCCGGACATCCAGCTGCAGTCACACTTCCAGGACCCCCCACTGCATCCTGCCCTGGCTCTATGCCCCCCAGTGCCCAGGGCTGGCCAGGGACCTGGGACTCAGCACCGCCGGGGGCTCCTTTTGGCCTTGGGCCAGCCTGGTGCCCCAGACTTCCAGGGACCTGGTAGGGGCTTAGGGCTCAGGCGAGGTGGCAGGAGGTGGGGCAGGGCCCGAGCCCGTGATGAGCAGGGGAGGCCACGGCACCATCCAGGCCAGGAGGAAGATTCTGTGGCTCCAGCTGGATCCCAAGTGGGCCCTTGCTCTCCCTGTGGAGACACCAGCTTCCAAAGGGGCCCAAGGACTATGCTCTCAGCAGAGGGCATCTTGAGTGTAGTCTCACCACAGCCCCCTGCTGGTGACAGCTTGGTGGCGCATGGAATGTGGGGAGGTTGTGCAACCAACACCATCCACAGGTTCTCCGTCCCCAGCAGGAACCTGGCCCGTCCTGTCTCAGGGGTGCACATCTCGCATGTGGAATCACAGCACGTGACCCCATGTCCGGCTTCTCCTCGGCGTGGGCTTTCCAGGTCCATCCGTGTGGCGTGTGGCCGCCTCAGCCCAGGTCAAGCCTGTCCATCCACCCACAGCTTTCTAGCCCGCGTCCGAAGTCTCTCCGAGGGTGGGGCTCCCGTGGACCTGGTCGGGCACTGACCCGTGGGTGTTCTGCCCTCCTTGGGGAGACACCCTCACCTAGTGGGTGGACAGGCCCCAGCAGGGGCTCAGGGTGCCCAGGGGTGCCCACTCACTAGGGGCTGGCAGGTGACCTGAGGGCCGGGTGTGATGGTGCCAAGGTCTCTGCCCACTACAGACCAGAGCCCTATAGCACATGACTTCTGAGCCTGGGGGCCCCTCCACGGGCACACTGTCCTGAGCCCATCACCCCAGCTGCACCTCTGCACCGTGCCCACACCGCCCCCACCCTGGCCCTGCCCCCTAATGCCACCCTGCCCTGATCCTGCCCCAGGCGCTGGGTCTCGGCCTGGCCCAGGCAGCGGTGCTCCGTGCGGCTGCTAGGTGAACGACGGGCTGATGGGAGGAAAGGGACACACGCTCCCTCGTGTGTGCCTCATCACACGACACCCTCCTGCCTGGTGAGAAGCTGCCTGCTTCAAGATCTGCCCCCACATCTTCCAGAACAGGAAGGGGGGACCAGAATGCGAAGTGAGGCCTTGGAGAACCAGAGGGCCCAATGGCTGGGTCCTGACTGAATGAGGCCACACCTCACCTTCCTCCCTCCTCTCTCCAGAGGTGTCTGCACTGGGGGAGAGGGAGGCCTGGAGGCAATTGGGCTCGCCTCTGCTGGATGAAAAATACACACGTTCCAAGGGAGGATCACTTGAGGCAGGCAGTTCAAGACAAGCCTGGGCAATATAGCGAGACCATCCTCACTGCAAAAAAACCTTTTTAGTTAGCCGGTCATGGCGGCACATGCCTGTAGTCCCAGCTACTCGGGAGGCTGAGGCAGGAGGATCACTTGAGCCCAGGAGGTCAAGGCTGCTGTGAGCTGTGGTCACACCACTGCACTCCAGCCTGGGTGACAGAGCAAGACCCTGACTCTGAACAAAAGGAAAGAAACGCAGACCTGGCTTGAGAAACTGTGTGTGCCCCAGAGCGTCGAGGGGCCAGCGCATCAGTTGCTGGATTCAGCTTCTAAAACGCCAAGAGTCAGCCTTAACAGGGGCAGCCCCGATCGGGGTGAAATACCCTTGAGGACCGACCTCGGGGGCCCACTTCTCCTGGAGCCCTGGGGCTGCCCAAAGGAGGGAGCCCTGGGCTGCCCAAAGGAGGGAGGTGAGCAAAAGGAAGGCAGCCGGAGGCCCTGACATGTCTGAAGGGTGGGATTTAAGCAAACCGCCCTCTTGTTTCTCCCACCCACTCTTTCTTGAGCCGGCACCCCCTGAAGACCCCAGGCCCCCCCGACCGAGCTGGATCCCTCTGGACACCCCCACCAGCACAGCGGGAGGATGGGTGCTCAGGGTCCCTTCCTGGGCACCCCACGAGAGGCCATGGGTGTGGGATATTCTGCTGCTAGCCTGCTGAGACATTGGACAGAGACGGGCGGGGGGAGAATGCCCACCCTCCACAACGCCTCTGCCCGCCTGATGGCCTCCTAAGCACAGCGCCACCTCCGTGGTCGTCATACATCTGGGGGCTGCCAGGGGATGGCCATGAGGCCCAGGCCACATCATCCACACAGGCCATGGGCCGGAACTCTGGGAGGAAGCTGCAGAGTTAACCTAGCAGCTGTTCCACATTCCAGAAAGTTCCAGGGACAGGGGCCGTGAAGGGGGAGCTCGGGTACATGCTGGGACCTCCACTGCCAGCTGGAGACACACTGTGCCCCAACCCTTCAGCTGCAGGAGTGCCCTCGGGGGCTGCCCATCACCACAAGGGATACCAGTGGCCACTGCCAGGGTCTCAAAGTTTGTGTCAGCCCCTCCGGGAGCATGAAGGGGCCATCTGGGCTTCCATGTCCCCCACCCTCGCTCCGGCTGTCCCACAGCCCTCCTGTCTCCACCTCACATGTGTGCATGCTTCTGTCTCTGTGACCCTGCCCTCTGCTTCCTCGGACCTATCTTGCTCACTCTGTCCTCTTGAGTTGAAAGCTCCACTTCTGACCGGGCTCTGTGGCTCAGCCTGTAAGCCCAGCACTTTGGGAGGCCGAGGCAAGTGGATTGCCTGAGCCCACCGGTTTGAGACCAGCCCGGGCAACTTGGCTTCTCTACAATAAAATAAAAAATAGCCAAGCGTGGTAGCACGCATCTGTAGTTCCAGCTTCTTGGAAGACTGATGCAGAAGGCTCGCTAGAGCCCAGAAGGTCGACACTCGGGTGGCTGTGAGCATGCGTGCCACTGTACCTCACCCTGGGCGAAGGAGTGAGACTCCAACTCAAAAAAAAAAGAAAGAGAGAAAACTCCATTTCTAAGAAATGCAGCCGAGCACCCACTGGCTACCTCCCCAGGTGTGGGCCTCATCTGTGAGTTCTGGGAGTTCCCACCTGCTAACCCTGCAAATGGTAGAGGCGTGGGCTCTCAGATCCGGGTGAGTGGATCTGGGCCATCCTCGCTGACCTGGGCTCCCATCACGACGTCTACCCTCCCAGCGTCTCCAGCTCCCCAGAAGGGGCTCCCCTCCTGTCGGAAGCAGATGCTATGTCCCTCACCTTGCACTCCTCTGTGGAGTGCCCCTGTTCCTGGACCACCTGCCCACCTTCATGCAGTGACACAATGGAACTGGGCCCTCCAGAGAGCTGAGCTCGAAAGCCACAGAGCAGGGCAGGACTCAGATGTCGGCAAGTCACCCTTTGAACCCCTGCGTGACCCATCAAATTGGCAGACTTAGTTAGACTGACAAGTTAAAACAAAGATGCAGACAACTAAAATCAGAAAAAAAAAGAAAGCAGGACCTCCTCCCCAAAACTTCCAGAGAAAGGATCGGAAGCCAGTGTGTGCACAACTCAGGTGACCTACAGGAGGGATGGTCCCCAGACACGCAAACGACCAGAGACACCTGAGAAGGAACAGGGCCTGAAAAGATGAGCAGCTGTCACCAGAACCCGCCCAGCAGAGTTAAGCCTGGGCCCAATGGCATCATGGCGCTCTCCACCACATGCCCAAAGGACTGAGCAGCCTCAGCACCCCAAAAGGAGAAGGGGCAGGAACACCCCCAGCTCACCTGGCAGGCCAGTGCCACTGGCCAAAGCCAGGCCACGACCATAAGAAGACCATAGCCAACGGCCCGTATGGAAATAGATGCAAAATACCAGCAAACATGTCAGCACATTAAGAGGATTATACACCGTGACCAAGTGGGACTCATCCCAAGGGTGCTGGGCGGGAGTGGGGGAGAGGTTAGCATAAGAAAACCTGTCAATGTGGCAGTGTTCACGGAATTAGAAAAAAGTGATTCCAGTTGGCACAGGGAAAGCAAGAGGCAAAATCTAATGCCATCATGATTTTTTTTAAAACCAGGAACAGAAGGAACTTCCTCCTGACAGAGGACATTTGTGAAAACCCACAGGGCTGGGCATAGGAGCTCACACCTGTCATCCCAGCACTGGGAGACCGAGGCAAGAGGATCACTTAAGCCCAGGAGTTTGAGACCAGCCTGGGCACCCTAGGGAGACCTCATCTCTATTAAAAAAATCAAAATTATCCAGATATGGTGCCACGCACTTGTAGTCCCATCTACTCAGGAGGCCGAGACAGAAGGATCACCACAGCCTCCCAAAGTGCTAGGATTACAGGCCTGAGCCACTGCGCCCAGCCTAATTTTATGTTAATGTCAATTTAACTTTTTTTAGATTGGAAAATATGTTTATGTAGAGAGTAAATTAGAGGACAGAGGGGAAATTCACCTTCCCAAGGTAGGGGAGGGGGCCAGAGTCAAGAAACATGGCGACCATACCTCAAAGAGCCACACGGACACACTAGACACACCAGAGTTTAACAAAGAAATGGCCTAGTATTTTGAAAAATACAGCGAGACAAAACACAGTGCCCTAGGTACAGCAAGACAAAACACAGTGTCCTGAGGTACTGGTGCTTGCCCAGGGGACCTCAACTGCCAGGGTCCAGCAGGAGCATGGGGGTGTCCAGCAGACAGGGACTTGTCCCTCACTGGTGGAGCCCGTAGGGTCAGACCGGTGTCAGGCCAGTGCATGGCAGCAACTGAATGACAGTGGGCCCAGAAGTGCCATCAGAGCCATGGGGTCCATGGGCCCTCTCCCAGCCTCCCTAGGGAGGACGTCAAATGCTGACCAGCCGAGGAAAGCATGCACACATGGAAGATGGCTATGATCCCATGGTGTGTGACTCCTGCCTGGTGGCTTCCTCCCAACTCACAGGGCTGCCTTGCCAAGGCCTGCCCAGGCTCTGCGTGGCTTCTAGTTCCTGCCAGACTTTGGCCCCAGCACCTGTGCACCTGAAGAAGTGGAGAACACCAACCCTTCCCAGCCTGCTCCGAGTCAGGAGCCAGGCGTCGGGAGCAGTGAGAACCTCAGGACACAGGGAGAACCTCGGGGCATGGGGAGAAGCCCAGTCCACTGGGCAGATGGGACACTAGGTATAGTGTCCACACCAGGCCTGAGGGCACAGGGCAGCCAGGGTGTGGGGGGGGGGCTGTAGCCCATGCCTGGCCTTCCACAGGTGAGACGGTCTTGCCCTGCCTGGGCTCCCCTGGCACTGTCTGGCCTGAGGAGTCTGGACTGGTGGCTGGCTATTCTTGTGTCTACACCCGACCCAAGGTGCCTGCACCTGCCCAGAGAGTACCACACTGTCCAAACTGCTGCCACTTTAAAATCAGTCCTAGGCAAGAAAAAGCAACCCATGCAGGAGTAGGCAAAGGACATGAACAGAGACTTCTCATGGACGTTCAAGCAGCAGACAGACATGGGAAAGTGCTCAGCCTCACGAATCAGAGAAACGCAAATCAGCCACAGTGAGATGCCACCTCACACCCAGCAGGGTGGCTATCATTAAATAGTCAAAAAGTAACAGGTGCTGGTGTGGTGGCGGAGAAAAGGGAACGCTTCTACACTGTCGGTGGGGATATAAACTAGTCCAGCCTTTGTGGGAAGCGATGTGGTGTTTTCTCAAGAACCAAAAATTGAGCTTCCATACCACCCAGCAACCCCACTTCTAGGAATAGACCCAGGGGAACATACGTGCCTCTACAATAACATGCCCGCACACATATGTTCATTGCAGCACTCTTCACAGTAGCAAAAACATGGAGCCAGCCCAGATGCCATCAAAAGTGGACTGGATAAAGAAAAGGTGGTGCACATACATGAAGGAACACTACGCAGCCATAAAGACCAAAACCATGGCCTCCACAGCAACATGGAAGCAGCTGCCGATCCTCACTCTAAGGGAACTGCAACAGAAGCAGCGGAATGCCCCATGTCCTCTCTCAGGGGAAGGCCCTGAACACTGGGCCTGGGGGCTCAAGGATGGGAACAACTGACACTGGCACTGCTGAAGGGAGGGATAAGGGGCGCACACCACCTCTTGGGCACAACGTCCGCGGCTGGGGACAGAGGGCTCACCGGACGCCCAAACCTCACCTGCATGCAATTTGCTTTTGCAGCAAATACTCCTATGGACCCATGGCTCTAAAATTTAAAAATCAGTCCTAGGGCCTGGGGGTCACAGCCCCCACCACCCCAAAGCCACCGGAGCCATTGCTGGCCTGTGGCTCACAGCAAGCTCACTGAAGTCTCCTTCAGGCCTGACAGCAAGCGTGCACCCTGTCCAGCCGGGCCTGCCTTCCTGTCTTGTACCAGCATCTGAGTCAAGCCCCCAGCCTACACCACCCATGATTTTCCTCACCTGGACGCAGGGATATTCAAACAGCACCCCAGTGAACCTGTGCACAGCACGCCTTCCTCAGCAACCATGAGGAGATGCTGGATATTAACAGAATATCAGCAGAACGTTTTGTTGAACCAAAAAAAGAGGAATACTCTGTGGCAAGAAAGAAGAGACAGCAAAAGGCAGAGCAGGGCTCCTGGAGAGGCACCTCATGCCAGTGACGAAACTCACACCCAGACTCACGTGAGCCGGGGCCATCTCAAAGCCAAAACTGCAGACAGCAAAGCCCAGGGGCCAGCCTGGCACCTTGAAAAGACCCATGATGGCTGCACCTCCAGCTGAAGTGGTCTACCAAGGAGGAGAGCTGAGGAATCACTACAGATCCTCAGAGGAATAGCGGGGCTGTTCCCAGCAGCCTTACCCTGACTGTCAACATCCCAGACTAAATGGAAAAATCCCCTGAAAGCACCTGATCCTGATTTTTTTTTTTTAAGTTGGAGTCTCACTCCTTCACCCAGGCTGGAGTGCAGTGGCACGCTCACGGCCACCCCAGCATTGACCTGCTGGGCTCCAGCAATTCTTCTGCCTTAGCCTTCCATGTAGCCGGAACAACAGGCGCACACTACCAGCTACCAGCTAATTTTTTTATTTTATTGTAGAGACAAGGTCTCACCATGTTGCCCAGACTGGTCTCGAACCCGCAGGCTCAGACAATCCACTCACTCACCTCAGCCTCCCAAAGTGCTGAGATTACAGGCTTGAGCCACCGAGCCCTACCTACCCTGATCTTAATCCTACAACTGGCTCATGAAAACACAGTAAACCTGCAGTCCCACATCAACCAGGGGCTAAACTTGTACTTCAGAATTTCCCACAAAGAGAATTCAGGTTACGTATCTTCACTGGTGAATTATGTCCAGCACTTAATAAAGAAATTATTTCATCCTACACAAGCTCTCCCAGAAAAATGAGGAGGGCACCTCACATTGCTGGTGGGAAGGAGAGAGGTGCGTGCCCTCTGGACCCACGTAGCGCCTTCTGAAACGTTGACTTGGGCCACCATGGGAGCCAGTCAACCCTACCTAGGTATCTGCCCAAGAGAAGCAGAAACACCGGGTCTGTAAGCAGGCCGGGCATGGTGGCTCACGCCTGTGATCTCAGCACTCAGGGAAGCTGAGGTCGAAGGATCACATGAGCCCAGGAGTTTGAGACCAGCCTAGGCAACACAGTGAGACCTCATCTCTATCAGAAGAAAATGGATTTTCAAAAGTTTTTTTAAAGATCCACAGCATTAGCAGCGATGTTCAGTAACAGCCAAAGTCCAGGAGCAGCCCAGGCATGTGCCAACAGGAGGGTAGGGTACTGTGCTGTCTCAGGAGGGCGGGGCACTGAACTGTCTCAAGACAGGGAACTGGCCCAGCCACCAACAGATCAGACAGTGGACACACACGCTGGGACCACGAGACGTCATGCCCAAAGATTACAGGGACAGAAGGCCACACTGCATACCGACGCAGCACTCTAGAGTGAGACCACAGCAACAGACAGCTGGTACCTGGGCCAGGAGGGCAGACTGGCCAGAAGCAGAGCTGAGGGCCAGCTCACAGTACTGGAAACAGGCGTGGGCACCAGGCCTGCTCTGATCCCAGTCTGGTGAGGCTGTGCTGACATCCACTATGTGGACATTTTTGCCCTCGTGCTTACGTCTTGAGCGTGTTTCCAATTCCCAATAAAAATGTTTTCATCCGAAAAGCCACCTTCTGGCTGTGGAGCAAGAGCTCCCACTGTCTCCGGTGTGTTTGTTATGAAGCACATTGACCCTCGGAGCCCAGGCCGGGCCACACCTGCCCTGTGTCCCGGTCACTGTCCACTCAGTGGTGCAGCTGCCCCAGGCTGGGCATACCATCAGTGATGAACCCAGCAATGCTGGGCACCGGGTACCTTCCAGCAGCCTTCTGCCACAGAGAGGAGAGGGCAGCCACAGCAGCCGTCTGTCCCAGACACCTTGTCCTAAGGGCGATGGACGCCAGGAAAACCATGGCCAAAGTCAACAAGACATGCGCCAACCCCTTCCCCCCCACCCGTCGTCTTGCTCTGTCAAGGGGTGAACGCGCCATTTGTCCTCAGAGAAGGTCGCCCACAGCCACCCCTCGACTGGCGCCAGCCGGGTGCACCTGGGCACAGTGTCTGTGCCAGCCCCGCAGCTGCAGGCTCTCGTGGTGGGCATGCATTTGCATCTCAATGGCCCTGATTAATATTTAAGGGGGCAGCTGTCAGTGCTAATGGGAGAAAGGGGGAAGAAGCGCCTTGTCCTTTAAGGGTGGCTCGAGGCTCGCTCCCACACGGCCCCTGTCCCCTCTACCGTCACACTCACTCAGTTCTTCGGGGTGAAAAACACGAAGCCTATTTGCCAGTCACCAGGGGCTGACTGTGCCCAACAACATCCCAGGCCCATTGTGCGGCCGCACAGCTGTGGGCTGGCACTCTGTCCCCGTCTGCCCGCCGTGCCTCTCCAAGGCCCTGTGTGGTGAAGGTGAACAGAGGTCGGAGGCTGCTCTCAGGAGACAGCCTGGCCCTGGTCAACACCCCTGGCCCAGGTGGCACCGACTTGTTCACAGTGGCTCCCCAGGCCCTCCTGGCCCCTGCCTCCTGCCCATCCGCTGCAGCTCTCTGGGCCGGCGTCACCATGGCCTGATGCTTCCTGCTGTCCATCCCTCACTGGGACAGGACCCCTGGGAGGAGCTGGGTCGGCATTGTAATTACCCCCTCCCCAAATCCAGGTCCCCCAGAACCTCAGGAGGTGGCCTTTTTTGGAAAAAGGGCCTCGCGGGGATCATCAAACTGAGGACCTTGAGACGGGGCCATTCTGGATTTAGGGTCGGCCCTAAATCAACAACAGGTTCCCACAAGAGAGGCCAGAGGACACAGAACAAGGCCACGTGGGGACAGAGACAGAGGCTGGAGTGAGGTGGCCACTGGCCAGAGCTACCCAGGGCCACCAGGAGCTGGAAGGGCAGGGAGGCCCTCCCTGGAGCCTGGAGGGAGTGGGGTCCAGAATGCTGTGGCCCCAGACTCCTGCCTCCAGAACTGCAGAGGATGAGTCCCATTGAAGACGCTGGTCTATATTCCTTGGTTACGGCAGCTGCAGAAGCCTCGCGCACCTGGGGTCGTCGTGAGGAGTGTGTGGCCCAGAACAGCCACCAGGGCCACCGTCCTCAGCCAACCTGGGAGCGGGTGGCCAGGTCATGCCCCATCAACATTCCCAGCTCCTGCAGTCCAGGTCAGACCCCAAAACCCAGGCTCAGAACCTGGAGTCAGGGGCCAAAACCCACAGCCCAGGCTCAGAACCTGAAGTCCAGGATCAGACCAGTCACTGAATTTCAGGTGGAGCCTCTCCCAGCTCCTGCCTGGAAGAGGGGCCCCCACTCCACACCACCAATGCAGAGTGTGGGCTCCGGGAGACAGAACAGGTGCAGAGGCAACACAGGACCCTTCCTGGAGGAAAACATGGAGGTGGTCACCCTACAGGGGTTCCTCCGCCACCGCACCAGCCGGGCCTCTGCCCCTGAAGCACAGCTGGTGCCTTCCTGAGGTGCTGAGTGGACAGCCAGGGACACAGGGACAGAGGGAACCGATTCCTGGTCCCTCTCCTGCCACCCTGGAGCCAGGAGAGTCTGGGACTCGGGAGCCAGGGCTGGTCAGGAAGGTCTGGGTAGCCCTGAGTCAGACATGCAGTGCTCTGTGGGGACCAGAGAGCACATCCCGAGGGAGCCAGGCAACAAGCATGTAGGGTGGGGGTGTGGGACAGGGGTACAGGGCGGCATGTGGATGAGGCCAGGCTGGCATCTTGTTTTGTGGGTATTTTCCATGGAGGAGAAACCTGGCATTCCCGTGGTGAGCACCAGGACACAGAGACACCCTATTCGCCCCTCTTGAGTCAAGAGAGACATGCTCATGCACACACACGGACACAACCATGGAAACATGCACAGGCACAGCACATGTAAGCTGTGTGTAGCCCACTCCTGCCCACGTCAGTGTACAAACTGACATCGTGCACCTGGGAGGAAGCACTGGGCTTCCCTCTGTCGTGGCCCCTCAACCCAACACCTGTCCAGAGCGTTTTCAACCCCGTGGCTACCCCCAGGACCGCAGTGTCCCACCCGCAAAGGGACTCACAGACTGTTCTTGTTAGAGGTGGCACCAAGGGTGTCCGGCAGCCACAGAGATCCTGAGAGGAAATGCTTTCCAGGCTCATTCAGGGTGGGATGGCGCCTCGTCTTGGCCGCCAAGAGGCTCTGACCCATACCCCAGCTGTGTCACCTCCCTGCAGCCCTCCACACAGGCACACGGTGTCCACCCCCCAGGAGGATGCTGTCCACTGTAGGTCCCTGGCCCCCTCCAGAGCTGTGGGGCCCCACCCTATCTGCCACACGGAACTCCGATGTGACCCTGCACCACTGTTCATTCCACGGACACCACCAAGCCCTGGCAACGGCCAAGCAGAGCTGGGCACCAGGGTCACAGGCTCGTGGCTGGCCAAATGCAAGAGGACCCCATCGTCCCTGAGTGCTCTGAGTGGGAACAGAGCAAAGCCAGGTGGGCCTCCTAGTAGTGGCCAATCAGAGATGGTTCCCCAGCCTTCCAGTGTGGTGTTCTCCCCAGCCAACCCAGCAATGACTGCCAGGGGGCCAGAGATGCAGGGGGGAGAGCACATTCACTCAGACCCCAAGGCACCTCTGCGTCGACCGCAGTAGGACCCTAGGGACCCTAGGTTGATTGGACCCACCCTTCTTGGGAGCTAGGGTCTCTGGTGTTGGACCAGGAAGTGGAAGAATGCCAAGAAACCTGGTACCGGGGCAGGCTTGGCTGTACTGCACTCCACAGAGCGAGGGAATGCAGCCGAGTAAGGGTTAACCCCGGCAAGGGGGGCACCTCCACCCTGGCCTGGGAGCCCTGGCAGGACAGCTGGCCCATCACCTGTTGGGCTCAGGCGCCACAGCTGTGCCGACAGCAGCAGCCCAGGACACGACCCAGGCTGGAAAAACAAAGTGTCTGCCCAGTGCCTGGGCCTGAGCCGGGGACGCTCACAGGGCATCCCTTCTTCCCCTGATCAGGGCCCGTGCACAGGCGGTGCTGAGCTTGGGCACTGCAGCAGCTGAGGACCAGCTCGACCACACCCTGACCCTTCTCTCAATGCTGTGGCAGGGACCTCACCACCGTGCAGCCTGGGCTTTCCAGTGACAATAAGGAAATGGCCCGACGGCGGGTGATGGATGGGGTGCGCCTGGAGCCCCACAGGGCTGAGGATTCACTGGCTGGTGACACGGACCCCAAGTCCACCCCCAGCCCAGCCCAGAGCCAGCGACTGTGGGGGATGCATTTGTCTTCACCTGTGTGGGGTCTGTGGGTGCAGAAGGCAGGGGACACCCTGCCCTGGTGCAGACCTGGGTGAAACTGGAGACAGGCCTGAGCTGCACACGGGCCAGGCAGCAAGTAGGGGGTGCTGGGACTGGAGACCCCTCACAGCCAGGACTGCAGACACACCAAGACACAATCACATCTGACCCCTATAACCAGAATCGTCGCAGTGTTAGGAAAAGGTCTTTGTGAACGTAATTAAGGTGAGGACTTGAGAAGGGGCTATCCCGGGGCAGGTGGCCCTCAATTCATAACTGCTCAAAGGAGACAGAAGAGGACATGGACATGGAGGAGATGGCCCAAGAGGACAGAGGCAGAGACTGGAACGACACAGTCACAAGCCAAGGACACCTGGAGCCCCACAAGCTGGGAGACGCAGGATGCACCCACCCCAGCCCCCAGAGGAAGAGTAGTCCTGAGATGCCTTGACTCCGACTTCTGGTACACAGAGCCACGGAAGGACACATTCCTGTGGGTTTAGACCCCGAGTTCGTGGTGATCTGTGACAGCAGCCCCAGCAGACCAGCACACCCACTAGCCCAACCTGGGCAGGGTATGTATACCAGGGTTTGCACTGGGGGCCCATCTCCCCAGCTTCCCTGGCTCCTCCCACTAGCCCCCAGCACAGCTGCCCCTCAGCCTTAGGTCAAGACTTGTCCTAGTCCCTAGGCTTCTCCAAACATAACCAAAGTCTAAAGCACAAACACCCTCCTCTACACACATAGATTTGATAACCTAAAAGAAATGTGTGGGGCACTTTGGTTCATGCTTGTAGTCCCAGCACTTTGGGAGGCTGAGGCAGACAGATTGCTTGAGTCCAGGAGTTCAAGACCAGCCTAGGCAACAAAGCAAAACTTCATTTCTGCCAAAAATAAAATAAAATAAAATATCAGCCAGGCATGGTAGCGTGCACCTGTAGTCCCAGCTACTCAGGAGTCTGAGGTGGAAGTTTCACCTGGGCCCAGGAGATTGAGGCTGTGGTAAGTTGTAACCATTGTGATCATGCCACTGCACTCTAGCCTGGAAGATAGAGTGAGACCCTCAACTCAAAAGAAAAAAGAGAAATGAATCAATTCCTCAAAAGCCACCAAAAAAGAAAAAAGAACCCCAAAACTTGCCCAGAATGTAATATGTACTAAATAACTATTAAGGAAAATTGAACTTATAGTTAAAGAAAAAGAAATGCCCAGGCCCAGATTTTACCAAAAAATTTCACCAAACATTTAAAGAAGAAATAGCACCAATTCCACACAACATCTTCCAGAAAAAAAAGAGAAGCCCATCCTGATCCATTTTATCAGACCAGTGTGATGCTGATACCAAGTCCAGAAGAAGACAGCACAAGAGGACAGCATGCATGGACCCTCATGAAAAAGGTGAGAAATACAACCTCAGAGACCAGCAGTACCTCAAACCCGGAACACGCGAGGAGAGCCATGCCACACTCAGGCAGCTCACAGATACAATTCCATAATCAGGAAGGCAAGGATGGTTCACAGTTGAAAATCAACCAGGTAAATCAGATGAAAGAAGAACAACCACATGATCATACCAAGAGAGGCGGCAAAAAGCACAGGACAGAACTCAATGCCTCCATGATAAAATTCAGCAGGTAGGACAGAAGGGCATGTCCTCACCTAACCGGGGCATCCACGAAGGCCATGCTTGCATCACACTTGGTGGCGATGACTGAGGTCTTTGCTGCAAGGTTGGGGCAGGAAGGGACATCCCCACTGCCACTTCCACTCTGCATCATGAGGACAGGATGGCTAGGGCCATAAGGCAGAAAAAGCAAGGGCAGCCACTTAGATGCAGGCCAACAGCCACACCAGCCATGCCAGGCCACACCAGGCATGAGCTGGAGGTGCCACTGACAGGAGGTTGCAGAACAGGTGGGGAAAACATGCGGGAACACAGCACCATCTGGGCATCACCCGGGATGGGGCCCGGGGAGTGTCTGGGGCCACGGAAATGTCCACCTGGTCAGAGTCATTGAGTCTTTGTCACAACGCCTCATGTGGCCACGTAGCGCGTGTGCAGGTCATGGTGCAGTCGACCTGGGTTTCTTTAGAGGCAAATACCTCAGCATCCATGCCCTCGCACGTGGTTTTGCTGCGGACCTCAGAGTGCCCCTCAGTGACATGAGCGTGAGGCCAGGAAGGAATGCAGGCCTGTGAGGGTCCCATTCCCATCGCTGCAGACTGGGGGGACACCCAGTCCACCTGGTGTGAGTCTCCCAGGGCTGCCACCACAAATGACAGCAAACCAGGGCCTTAAAACAACAGAGAAGACCACCAGGTGGCAGAAGTCAAGTGCAGCAGGGCCACATTCTCCAAGATGCACCCAGGAGGGTCTGCCCACCTACTCCAGCACCACAGGCAGCCAGCAGCCCATGACAACCCGAGCGCATAGCCGCACTGCTCCTGACCTGCCAAGTCCTCTCTGTTCCCATTCATCTCCAGCCCGCTCTCCTCCATCATCCCTTCCTGTATGAGGCCACAAGACAGTGGACTTGGCACCCACCCGCCACCCCACAATACATGAACACCAAGAGTGCCCCACAGCAAGCCCTGAGAACCCAGACACCATGCACCACACAGCAGGGAAAGACATCAGACATCAGTATGTTTAGTAGCGATTGGCCTGGCCCCAAGGAAGTGTGCCCCATCCCATTACGCACATTCACAGAACCAGAACAATACCCAATACAGCAACACAAATCCCAGACACCAAACACGCACCCAGACCCCTACATGGCAACATCAACCAAAACCACAAGAAGAATTCTTGACAAACCCCAACACACACATTCCTAAGCCCCAAAATACTGCCCAACACCCAAAACACAAGACAGTATCTCACACCCAAACACCTTCCCATCCAGACAGTACCTCACACCCCATCGCACACCCTCCCATCCCAGCACACAACTCCACACCCCATCTCACGCCTTCCTAGCCCAGGACGGCACCCCACGTTCCATCACAGACCTTCCCATACCAAAACTGTATTCCACACCACATCACAGATCTTCCCATCCCAGGACAGGACTCGACACCCAGTCACACACCTTCCCATCCAAGGAGAGTAACCCACACTCAATCACACACTTCCCCACCCAAGGACAGTACCCCACACCCCAATACACCTTCACATTCAAGAACAGTCCCCTATACCCCATCACACACCTTCCTATCCCAGAACAGTCACCCACACACAAACATACACCTTCCCATCCCGGGACTGTACCTGATACCCATCACACACCTTCTCATCCTAGGACAGTACCCGATACCCCATCAAACACCTTCCCATCCCAGGACAGAACCTGACACCCCATCACTCACCTTCACGCACACTCCCATCCCAGGACAGTACCCTATATCCCCTCACACCTGCCCATCCCAGGACACCACCCCAGACCCCACCACACACCTTCCTATCCCAGGACAACCCCACACCTCTTCACATCTTCCAGTCCCAGGACAGTACCCAATACCCCCCCACACACCTTCCCATCCCAGGACAATACCCCACACCGCATCACACCTTCTCTTCCCAGGACAGTACCCCATACCTCATCATACAACTTCTCTTCCCAGGACAGTACTTGACACCCCCTCACTTACCTTCCCATCCAGGACAGTACCCCACACCCCATCACACACCTTCCCATCCCAGGACAGTGCCTAACATCCCATCATACACCTCCCTGGGCTCAGGGAACATCATACATACTCAAAGGGAAAGGATGTGTCTGACTTTTGAACTTCCTCCTATTTGCCCTGTTTTATTGTTTTACATTTTCAAGGTCATCCCTGGAAAGTCCTTTTCTCTAGATTTTTCCCAAGTGTCTCTAAGGTGCATAGCCTGGCACCCCCAGCCTAGAAACCCTAATTATTTGGGTGATTACAGGCTTTCTGTTCAGGTGACCATGTCCATCAGGTTCAGGACTCTCAGTCAGGCAGCAGCAGGCTGGGTTGACCCTCCGCTTCTAGGGTGTGGAGAGGGACTGACCAAGTCTCCAACTCCCTGTGCCCCACACCAGCCCCTCAGAAAACTTCCCTGGGCCACCTGGAATGTCTTGGCCCTGAAGGTGCCCCTGCCCTCCCATCCCTGGTCCAGGCCCTGAGTTGGTGTCCACCTCTGGAAAGGCCAGCAGATTCTCTCTTGTCCTCTCAAGGATCCATGGCTCTATGTGGTCGCCAGAATCTGGCCTCATGGGGCTGGGGTCCCCAGCCTGGTCTCCCAGGCTCAGGATCTCCTCACAGCTTGGGGGACCCTCAAGAGAGAATTCACCAGGTCAGACAGCTTGTCAGAGCCCCCAGCTCCATCATGAAGGGCTCTAGTCAGCCAGCAATGCCGAGTGCTCCTCCCTGGTCACCCTCAGCATGGCACAGGCAGGGACACAGAAGAGCACTCCCACGCTCTGCTCCCCACGTCCTTCCACAGCACTCATCATGACTGGTTCCTGAGCCAGGTGTGATCCACAAGCCCAAGGCATGGCCCTTGCTGCATCTGAGCCTCTGTTTAATTTGGTGGGGATTTGAGCATAGGATTTTGACTCCAGTAAAGACAATTCTGTAACAATAAAGCCACAAAAGTTCTAGAACATTACAACCCACAGATTCAGGCAAGGGCCACCAAGGGGTCAAACTGCTTGGCGAATGGTAGTGAGACTCCCACCCCACCTGGCAGGAGCAGCTGGCACTGGCCCATCCCAGGGGCCAGCAGGTTGTGGAGGCACAGGTGGGACATCTGACACTCCCGGCAGGCTCCTCCCTCAGGCCCTGCATGCTTCAAGGGAGTGTTGGATGGAGCTTGTGGACCCAACTCCCAGCCCCCTGGAAATGAAGGGTGAGGACCAAGGTGGCCGCATGAGGAAGGAAAGGGACACATCAGAATGCTGGACATCTGCCGGGACGTGGGGGGTAGCACAGAGACCATGTGAGTGCCCTCCTTCAGTGCCTCAAAACTTCAGAGGTGTGAGTTCCCCACCTTTGTTCCTCTTTTCAAGATTATTTTGGCTATCTGGGTACTCTTAAAGTTTGATATAAATTTTAGGGTCAGCTTGTCAATGTCTGCACACACCCAACAATTCAGTTGGGAATGTGAGTGTGTCTGTAGTTCAGTTTGGGAGTGCTGCCCTCTGAACTATATTACTTCTTCTCATCCATGAACATAGGATGCCTTCGCATGGATTTAGATCTGCTTTTCCTTCTGATGTTTCATGGTTTCCAGACAAGTCTTGCCTTTCTTTGGCAAATTTATCCTTAAGTGTTTTATTCCTTCGGATGTCAGGTAAATGATTTTTATTTCACTTCTGAGTTAGTCATGGCTAGTGTATAGAAATACAACTAGTTTTCCTGTTGACCTCGCATCTGGTCATTTTGTTCTTATAGTTCTCGTCTCTTATGGATTCCTTGGAACTCTCCATCTGCAAGCCATGTGACCTGTACTTAGTTTTACTCCTTTCCCAACCTGGGTCTCTGTTATTTCTTTATCTTGGCAGATCCCTCTGTACAACACTGGATATGGTGGTGCCCATAGACTCCCACAACAGAAAAGCATCCAGTGCTTCACCATAAGTATGATACTCAGTGTGGGCCTCTCACAAACGTCCTTTGTCATGTTGAGGCCTGTCCCCAGCTTGTTGAGTGTTTTTGTCATGAACAGGCACTGGATTTTGTCAAATACCTTTTGTACCTGACACTCCCTTCACTCCGCAGCCCCACTCTCCTTCCCCGGTCCCCGGAACACCCCTCATCCTGAAACCTCACCCAGGGCCCACTCTGCCTCCAAGGCTCAGCACTGACCTTCCACAGGGCACCATCCTTACTGGTCATGTGTCTCCTTAGGGGCACCATCCCCACCACCCCCAGTGCAGGCACAGGGGTCTCTTCTGGGGTCATCGCAGAGTGAGTGAACACTGGTTCCAGTTTTTGAATGTACGATTTGTTCATTGGGTTTGTCTTTAATGGGATTATCCTCACTGCAGACGAGGCTGATGTATTTATAAATGGTCATCGACTGGGCCTGGCAGTTCACACCTGTAATTTCAACACTCTGGGAGGCCGAGGTTGGAGGATCACTTGAGCCCAGAAGTTCAAGACCAGCCTGGGCAACTTCACAAAATCTTGTCTCTACAAAAAATAAAGAGTGACTGGGCACAGTGGCTCACACATATAATCCCAGCACTTTGGGAGGCCGAGATGAGAGGATTACCTGAGCCCACAGGTTCCAGACCATCCTGGGCAACTTGGTGAGACCTCATCTCTACAATAAATCAAAAAATTAGTCATGTATGGTGGCACACGCCTATAATTCCAGCTACTTGGAAGTCTAAGGCAGAAGGATCACCCGATCCCAGTGGGCCGAGACTGTGGTGGCTGTGAGCATGTCACTGCACTCCAGCCTGGGAGACAGAGTGAGACTCTGACTCAAAAAAATAATAAAAATTAAAAATAAAAAAATAAAGAATGGTAATGTCTCCTACTTTGAAGTGGTTAGCAACACCACCCAGGCACGTGCATCACATGTGGAACCAACACAGCACATCTGTCAACACTGCTATTCACTGCTCTGGGCATACAGGAACCTTTGCGTGTTCAGCCTTTGTCTGCAAATTTTATCAGCTGTGGGAGAGGCTGGTGATGCCCTGTGCTGCACATGGTGTGACCTGCCCAGCCTGGCCCTGGCTCTGGCTGACACAACCTTACTCAGGCACAGGTTGGAAGGGGCAGCCTTGCAAGTGAGAGGCTGGGAGAAGCCAGAGAGGGCATGTGGACCCTGTGCCAGGGCTGCTTTCAGCCTCCCCAGTGACTGATCCTGGGCTGTCCCCACTCAACTCTACCCTCCTGAGGGCAGTGCCATCACTGGGTCCAAGGGCCCCGCGCCCCCCATGCCAGACGCAGACCCTTCTGGAGCCCAGCCCATCATCCAGAAGGACTAAAGGGGCAGACAAAGGGGTCTGCATGGGACAGGGGGCTGCACATGTGGGGCACCCTTGTCCAACACACCTCCCCCAGTCTCTCCTGGCATGGGACATCGGGGCGGCCACCTGCAGCAGAGCCGGCTGGTGACCATGCCAGCGCTTGGGAGCCACAGCCTGCCCTTGTAGGGCATGAAGTTGCCAGTTCGGAGCCAAGTGCCCAGTGCTGTGAACAAAGGGTGGCTTATGGGATGCCAGCACCTGACACCCAGCCTGCCCCATGTGAAGGTCCCTCCTCACGGCCAGCCATTTTCCACACGTGTGGAACAGCTGGGCCTCAGCTTTGCCAGGGACAGACGAGAACAACTGCTGAACAAGACCTCCCCCCACAGCCACGCCCAGCCAGGAACAGCCTCTGTGCAGGGAGCCAGCAGGCAGGACCAGCCAAGCACCCGCCAGGGTGGCCTGAGGATGTCTGCCAGTCACGGAGACGGCTGCAGTGTGGACCATCCACACAGAGACTCAGAGGACAGGGGAGGCGGCCATGAGCTCCGCCCGGGCCTCAACAGCTCAGGACTCTGGGTGCTCCTCAGGGCCCGAGGTTCCCACACAGAACCCCAAGTTAAACCTGGAGTGGCCATGGGGCCCAGGAATCCCGCACCTGGATCTACACTGGAAGCAGGACGCAGACACTCGCACGTGCAGCCCAGAGGTGGCATCAGCCCCAGTCCACTTCAGGCGCCAGACAACCCGTGACCCTCAGAGCTGGACGTGACCCAGCCCTAAGACGAAGAGGGCACTGGCGTGTCACAGCCCGGATGCCCTTGGGGTTTGATGCTCAGAGCCAGGAAAGGCCCCGTGGTGTGTGCCTCCATTCCCAGGAAATGCCAGAACAAGGACCTGTCGGACTGGCAGGGCTGGGAGCGAGGGCCAGCGGGGGAGGGTCTCGTGGGATAAGGGCGTAGTCAGAAGCAGTGACAGCCAAATGTGCCAAATGCCACTTGCCCTGAGGCGGGAAACGTTCCCCTGTTACTCACCCCAGGGGGAGCAAGACCCCACCACTCGCCCCAGGGAGAGCAAGACCCCACCACTCGCCCCAGGGAGAGCAAGACCCCACCACTCGCCCCAGGGGGACCAAGACATTATTCTCCTCAAGACAGGCAAGACCCCTCACCTCCTCCCCACAGATCAAAGGTGGGCAGGAGGGACTCAGGAAGGAGCCAGGGCAGGATGAGTGCTCAGACCCTGGGAGGCCAGCTCGGGCCTTGGGTCACTAGCCTGCGGTGCAGAAGGAAGGAGGGAGGCGGGACCCGGGGAAGAATGGAGGGGGCAGAGAGGGAGGGAAGGACCGAGGGAAGGATGGAGTGAGGGAAGTGGGAAAGAGGGAGGAACGGCGGCAGGGAGGCGCGGTACTGGACCTGGGCCGGGGGCGCCGGGCCTGGC